>NC_091944.1:23857331-24157331 GCF_041260155.1 Ptychodera flava | reverse complement strand
CAGCAAAATACTGAGGATCTTCAAATTTGCATCAGACTTGAGAAGCCATTGGTTCTCGATGACGTACATCCTCTTTCGGCTGATGGAGGGTAAGGTTTGTGGATCTCAAGGGTGTGTGTGAATCTCAAAGGGTGTTGGGGCAGAGGGCTAGATGAAGCTGAGCAGGCTTTGTCTATTGCTTCCAGCTAATACTGGCTTCTATTTCATACAACTGACTGCAAGTGTCTTGTTCTTGAGAGACATTAAGTAGTACAGCAAGTCCAATTGCAAGATGTCAGCAAGTCAACAGCAAGTGACCTGAAGACAGCCTTTCAAAATACAGCAAGTTGCACTAAAAGTCTTCAAAGACAGCAAGCCTGTTGCCAGCAAGAGACTTACCCTAGTCAAAGGAAAAACACCACAAGACTGCTGACAAGGCCTGTCGCGACATAGATTATATCCCATTTTTTCTGCCAAGTGCTCGACGTGTATTACTCATAAAACTTGGGCTCAACAGCCATAAGAGGGTTTACACCAATCTCTTGGGAAAAGAGCAGCAAGTTGTCATCCATTTGAATCAGCTCTTTCCTTGCCTCGAGTTCTTTGCTCTGTGGCTGTGTCTGCTCTATGTATGCCTCTCTGTCTGATTGAATTTCTCGAACACCCTAGTTTGTGCCTTCTTCTCTCTGCTTGAAAATCTTCCGCCTTACCGGAAGTTTCTTGGCAAGCACGTTTTTTCCACCAGTGAATATGGTCCCATGATCCAAAATCACTCCAATAACAGTCATCAAAACTGCTGCTATCATGGTTTACGCCCAAAGCGTGGCTTCTTATGGAATAATGTTTTCTAACCAAGAAAGTCTTTTGTCGCAACAGCTGCTGCCACGGCTCCCTAAAAGCTTGAAGACTCTTTTTAAGGTGGCTTTTCGAGGGTAACAAATCACTGTCTTCAGTATTTTTCCTAGCCCGCTGAGTATGGAACAGAAAGTCTGGCCAGCAAAGCCCTGTCATACAAAGTGGTGGCAAAGGTGTTGTAAATATAAAAATTGAAAGGTGGCGGAAATAAATTATTCCCTTTCGAATGTTGTTGAGCAGAAGCAGAAGCCAGAGCGAGTTTCTCTGTTGTGTAGTAACCTAGAGCTGTCAAAGCGACTCCTTGCCACCCCTAGGAGAATGCAAAAATCATTGTAACAAGTCTGAGAGCGTGTAGCCTCCAGTACCTGAGGACCCCTCTCTAAGGGAGCTGCAATGACCCTATTAGCTTTCTGTTGCTTTTTTTCTGCAAGCTTATCCTAGCAAAATTCGTCACCCACCTTCATCCTCCTTCATCTTTGCCATGTCCACAGGCTCCCCTGCCAAGTGCTACAGTGCAAAGTATTGCATATCCCATATCCAAAATTGGAATTTGGTGTTGTGCTCAGGCCATTCGGACAACAGCATACTGCAGAATGTGACTAAAAACAGTCAGCCGCTGGTCCTCACATTTAAAGGTGAGATCCTGCTCGATCTGTCGCAATACCACATGATCAAACACATTCAACTATCTAAGAGAATGTGTGGTCATTGGTCAGGTATAAATAACAACTTGCCGACATGCCTATACACTCATTTTAATGGTCCTCGACATTCCATACTAAACATGAAAGTCAGAATATTGGAAAAAATATATCATCCTTCCAATAGTTCTAAACTTAGCAGGAGCTACCGCAAGCAACGTGAACACTATTGGATCACTGAACTTGGCACAGCTATGCCCTATGGATGTAACGATAACATTCTTGGGGTGGGTAATTTATCCAGCCCTAGGGCGAGTCGTGTAAATGTGATGGGTTTATTTAACTCTCACACTAGAAGACGACGAAGCCATGGGCATAGACATGGTAATACCAGCATTCCTCCCAAGTTCAGTGATCTATTGTCTATACTTAACTAGCCATTAGGAGTTCACAAAATAAGAACTACTTTGTTTGCTTGCTCCTTGCAGAAATTGAGATCTTTACTGTCAAGAGTTCAAACGATGAATATCAACCAAAACAGCCCTGATTATCGTTTAGTTCAAATTATAATCGATATCAGCAATTTCCGGCTCTTTAAGCCAGTAAGGACAGAACTCTTGAACAGTGATAAGCGTTTAGTTTTTCATGTACATTTGCAAACAAAGGGATTGACCAAATAAACATCAGCAATATATTGCATGATAAGAAAGTCGTGGAAAAAATACCTCCATATTTTAAATTTCAAGAACCACCTATAGTTTCCTACTCATACACAAAAACCATTGGTAGGAAACTTTTCAACTATAACAATGTCTTGAAAAATTTCAACTTTCCTCCAAACAACAGCAGAACTTGCAATTGCTTGTCATCCCCCTTTTGCTATAAACCACTTGGTCACATAATAACTGGTGACCTGTCAATCATTACCAACAGCAAACTCCGGCAACTCTTTCAATATGGCCCAAAATATCGGGAGCCACAAAATATTAATTGGAAATTTAATTTCAAAATTATCATGGATGCCGCCGAAAAATATGCAAGACAGTGGGCTGCAGTTGAGGAAGTTAATGTGGAATGCCTCTCTGACTGGCTGAGCAAAGTCAGAGATAAATTAAAATCACGTATTTCACATCTCCGTTCTCCCACTAAAGGAGTAAATTCTTCCTCAGTATTAGATGACCCGTCTGTCAAAGCATGCCTTGATGCTTTACACAACGAATATGTTGTAGTTCCTGCAGACAAAGCTTCAAACAACATTATCTTTGTCTGTAGGAATTATTATATCCAGTGTATTATAGATGAATTAAATCTTCATTCAGATAAGAGTAATACAACCTACACTCTTTCCTCCCTTTCTGATGAAGATATTTTTTCAAACCATTCATCTATACTCAGTGAATTTGGCATTCCTTTGAAAGAGTAGGACAAAACACTGCCTATGTTGTATTGGATACCTAAACTGCACAAGAACCCTTACAAACATCGGTTTATTGCAGGATCAAGCAAATGCACTACTAAACATCTGTCACAATTATTGACTATAATTTTAACAACCATCAAAATTGTGTTTTTCGATATTGTGACAAAGTGTATGAAACGAGTGGGTTGAATCAAATGTGGATATTAAAAAATTCCAAGGAATTGTTGCTTGATTTAAGAGTCAAGAAAAACAAGTACAGGTCAATCCGAACATTTGACTTTTCCACACTATACACCACAATTCCCCACGATAAACTTAAAACAAGGCTGTCATCTCTTGTTAAACAAGCTTTCCTGCATAAAAATGGCAGTAGAAGATACCAATACAATATCATCAAACACGGGTCAGGTTATTTTAGTAACAACATGGATGCCCAGCACAAATACACAGATGAAGAAATTATTAACATGCTTAATTTCTTAATCGACAACATATTTGTTAAGTTTGGTGGTATGACCTTTCAACAATCTATCGGCATACCATGGGTACAAATTGTGCACCACTTCTTGCTGACTTATTTCTCTATTCATATGAAGCAGAGTTCCTACAATCTCTTTACAAAGCAGGGTCTAAAAAACTTGCAAGGCGTTTTAACAACACGCACAGATATATTGATGATCTGATTAGTCTAAACAATCCAGACATATCAAATTACTTACATCATATTTACCCTGATGAATTGGAAATCAAAGAAACAACTGAGAGTAGGAACTCAGCTTCATAATTATCTTGATCTGTTCCTACAAGTGGGTACTAATGGGCTACACACCAAGCTGTATGACAAATGGGATGATTTTGATTTTGAAATCATAAATTATCCCCACTTATCAAGTAATATTTCATCTGCACCTGCTTATGGTGTGTATGTGTCTCAACTTCTCAGATATTGTAGGGCTTGTGATTCCTACGCGGATTTTCAAATGAGACACAGCTTATTAGTATCAAAACTAGTGAGACAGGGATATACATCCAAAAGACTCGTGAGGACTTTCAGAAAGTTCTACGGTCGATATGATGACATTGTGGCCAAATATGACACCTCGGTCACTCAAATGATTAGCGACAGCATTCCCGGCTTTGACTTATAACAGTGATTCATATACTGTATCACTTCATACAATAATAGACAATTTTGGGACCAATCCTGATGGGTGTAGCATGCTAGCAGGGTACGCTTACCCATTCCGGACACCTGGTACCACCACTAACTATCAGTGGTTCAGGATGGTCCTACTTAAATTTGTAAATCTCAAATGTCCCATGGACCTGGTAATGTATTACCTTGAATGAAAATGATTATTGGACCAGTTTAATGTCATATTACAGACATGAGAAGCCAGGAAGAATGTGACCCTTTACCGCGTCCTGGCCCAAAACCTGATTAAATGCTAGCTATACAACAATCATACCAGAAGATACTCCAGGCAAGTGTTGGGGTCAAAGGTCAACTTGTTTTATTTAGAGTTGACAGGCTTACCAAGCCAAATGCGCCTACCTTAAACCAAAACAGAACACAAGGAAAATACAATATTGTTTGCTCGCCTAACAACAATGAACAATGTAGCACAAGCAGAGAGTGAGGATGGCTGTGTAGGAAGGTGAGGAACAAAGCGTGATCTGGAAAAGCTAAGATGCCGGCTATAAACCACCTTAATCGAGAACTCACAAGTTAACATCGTGCCCGCCCGTTTAAACTGCCATGAAACTGCCATGTTTACTTAAATGCTAGTAAATACAGCAATCATACCAGGCAAGTGTTTGGATCAAAGGTCAACTTGTTGTATTTAGAGTTGACAGGCTTATCAAGCCAAATGCTTAAAACCCCCCAACAACACAAGGGGTGACCAGCCTTCGTCATTGTCTAAGGAACGGCTAAACCATGTATTTTGCAACTTTAAGCTTAGTGTCCTCATTAAAAACTGTATAGCGTGCGTAGGTATCTGAGGCCCAGTCACCCCGTAATTCAATGAGGGAGGGAGGAACATCCAAGTTGAATGCAAAAGTTGTTCCTCCTCTACGAAAGGAATGGCCAGTGTACTTAGTGGGGTTTTACCCGCAGTCTCTTAAAAGCAATTTCAGTGTCTTTTTGATTTTGAATGGGTTAAGGTACATATCACAGTAATTCTACTACTTCCGAGGAAATTTCAAACATAAGGTCGGCATACACCGAGCGCTCAGACATTTAATGAAAAGGCTAAGAGCCTGGTAGGGTTTTCTGTGTCTTTATTCACCATGGTGACAAGGAATGATTTTCTGTAAAATCTTTTGCCCTCCATTCCTACTACGCACTTTTTGTAGTATATTGTTTTGCCGAAATTTTACTCTTGATTCAACTGATTTGCCAAGACCATTAAGTTATTCTTTGCAAAGTTCTAGTATAATTGCAAACTAGTCCCAGCAGAAAACATATGGTGTGTTCACTGAAATACGACTAAATACATATGTCAGTTCGTGAAAGAAACAAGACCCTTCGACTCTGTAGTTGCTAAGATATACCGAAAGAGAAAAAAGGTCAAAAGTTGTGAATTTACAACCATATATTTCTAAAATATTTTGATCCTGTTTTGGAATATCAAATAGAACGCAACTTGAAGCCCTGAAGAGACATTTAAGTGAGTTTAAGGTCAACCAGTGGCAGCTACAATGTTTGAACAAAGTTATATTCCTTACATAACGGTATGCAGGAGAAAAAAACCTATTGACTTTATTGTTATCAGCATTCACAAAAATAAGGTCATCAATGGTCATCAAAAAAACCCCAAAAATGTTTTTGTGTAACATTTTACCAATGCCAATAAGAACATTATAAATCATAAATCACCAATCTAGTATGTTGAGTAAAGCCTGTATGGATATGCGCATAATAAATGAGCTGCACAAAAAACTAGTCCACAAGTCATCTAAAGAATATTAAAACTTGAAACTTAATTCTGATTCTATGTCGACACCTGCCCGTTGGTCTAATATAAATTTGATATTCTGTTTGATTATTGAGCTGATAAAAGGTTTTGTATGGCAGCCATATTTATCAACGTTTTGAAATATCAAACAGTTAAAAAGCAATTTGTTATGAGATTTAGCTGTTTATCGTTTTTGCGAAAAATATGGCCGCCAAGCTGTTCACCCAATAACACATGTGTTTTATCTGGTGATAATCGATAAAATAGTTGGAGCCGACAAACAACGAACAAACACGTGTATTGGCAATTGAAGTCTCTTTAAGTCTCATTAGCAAGGAGAGAAGAAAATGTTATTTTCATTCCAGAACATTCCATGTTCTATCTTTCTGTTGAAAATGTTCAATATTCTCGAATAAGCCGAAATTCAGTAGGTTTCGTCACTTCCGCATTTATTCGGCCATATTTTGTTGCCGCCATTTTGTTGAGAATTCAATGATCTTTTGAATAATGGGCGATGATTGCAAACGTATGTGCATGAATTTAGCTTCAAAAAGCAATCTGTGAGGAATATTTAGACATAAGGATCACAGCGAATATTCTATGATAATGTCTTTGAAATAAATTTTTCCATGGTTGAACATAATTTTAATTTAATCTATAGGTAACATTTTGTATGTGTGATGGACGTTCGTACTGGGGCAACCTCTTGATTTTGGGGCACACGATTTAAAGCGACGGGCGTGTTTATTATTGTGAGATGGAAATCGGCGCCCTACTTCAAATTTTGCCCGAAATCGACATCGGCATTAATTGGCAAAATCGACGTCAAAGCTAAACGTACAAAACCAAACTTAAGTTTAAGATGTCAAATATTCTTGAAAATTACATTCGTAAAGTCGTATTGTGATATCAAACCATACTCCTTACACATTTACAATCGCGGTACGTAGTTGTTGATTGATTTTATTTGATAATTTTGCGATCGGGTACCATAGCTTATTTGAGTCAAGTTTCCGTGAGTACCGGCAAATTCTACGGAGGAGCGCTGCAGTATGAAGAAAAACCGAAGACTAAATGTCAAAGATTAATGAAAATAAAATAAGCAATTTCTTACCCTGTTGTTTAAATTGTGATAAAAAACTGTATTTGAAAGTTATTTACGATCACGGCAACTACCACAGTTACCTTACCGGGCCATATTTAAAATAGGAGGACAGTGTATAACCCTCTAAACTAAGCATACGTCGGCAAAACCTTTGTTGCAGCATGAATGTACAAAAGCGAATCGAAAGCAAAGACATTAAAAACTAATGAATATTACACCAGTGAAGTCGAACTCTAGCTTTTTTCAGGTTGAGATCATCGGTATTTGTAAGAAATTTACAATCGCAGCGACTATATCAGCTGTAGCCTAGTGTCACCCAAGGGCGCCATCAATATCTTTGAAATTAGGTGGCTACCAAAACAGACAGCAAGGGCAAATTCTATGCCGTACTAAGATCACGAAACACAATATTTGAGATCAAAATGTCAAATACCAATGCTTACAACATCTTCATAACTTAACACGCTTGTTCACTTTGTTGTAGTAAATTACTTTTTTGAACAATTTACGATTACGGCAACTGGCTATGCGCTTGCATTAATCATGCACACCGCACTGTCAGTGACCCACTGCGAACTGCCCGCCACCGTTCACTCCACTTGAATCCGACTTAGACCTATATGTAAACTGAATTCTATTACAATTTTAGGAAAAAACCGAGCTATTATTAAAAGGGTTTGTTTCTGTGAATGGCGTGAGTATGGTGAAATCAATTTTAAAGCATCACAGTAAGGTCTACAAATAAATGTTTCCATCTCGCTGACCATGGGTCCGTGTAGCTCTGTTCAACGGAGAGGTGACAATGTACTGGTTAGCCAGCCAGCTTCCTGTATGCTGAGAAATTTTCCGTTGTCGGCCAAGAATTTTAAAACGTGCATTAGTATGATTTTTATGGTATAATAATGCAAGAGTACATATTTCTTATGCCATAAAATGGTAAATAGTATATTTAAATAATATATGTATAGAACTTTGTCTTGTCTCAAAGTTTGATGAGCCTCGTGTATTGTCTATGGGCGGAAAAGCAGCCATACGGCAGGTTTGATTGTTAGTTTGTATTTCGTTTCTTCAATTGTATTACCAGTCCGTAACATGATCATTATGTCGACCATGGTCGTCGGACCGCATGTATTCAAGCTCAGAGCAAAGGAAGATCTGAAAACAGTGATCGTGCAAGTAGTAAGAATTATGTGTACCTTTGAGACAAATCTTGTTTTTTCTACAAAACATCTTGTTTTTTTCTACAAAACATCTTGTTTTTTCTACAAAAACATCTTGTTTTTTTAACACAGGGAACTCTCTTACGCACATGCGCGGGAGTTCCCTGAGCGCTAGCTATGACTGTGCCTAACATCAATATATACTATTCTAAAAAAGAAAAACCCAGAACTGTTCCAATATGCAGTAACCCCCGGAGACGGAACGGGCTACCTATCGGTGCGAACTTGTTCACCCGATAGATAAAATTTTAGTAATTTCTTCTGAACTTAAAATGTGACGGAAGACTGTTACTTCAAACAAAATGAGTCGTTTCAGATGAATGGTACTGATATCTAAAGTGTTCACTCTTTTATCTCTACGTACAAATGTAGTTCCTAAGTCGTTCTCTACTCTATTCCCACCAACAAAACATTCAATACTCATTTCATTGCGATCTTTATCAATACTTATAATAATATCACAAGTTGTTCTGTTATCTGTTTTCATAGCATAATATCCAACCAAATCGTCAAATTCATCTCCAGTAGCTAACTTTACACATCTCATGAGAACTGTAATATGTTGAAGTATTTTCATATTATCAGTCATCTGTTGATTTGCTGTCTGTAAAGTTAATTCAGCTGCCTCGTCACCAACACTTTTCAAGCCCAGTTTCTTTAAAGTTGTGTCCCAAAATAATCTTACTGGAACTCCGCTAGCTGTATACGAGCAATAATTCTCCCCCTCGTTTATCCACCTTCTTAGTGTATTATCTGCCTTCATTATTGTATTAAGAGGACTAATTTTAAGGTGAATCGGTATACCAAGAAGTGCAATGTATGGATTCGTAGGAGTAAGCCAACTACGAAAATCTAACAACTTGTACTTGTTAACATTGCTATCGAAATAAATAACATTTGGAGTTCCTGGCAGTTCAGCAACTCCACCTCTAATTTCACTATCCAATATATCTAAGATGTTACGTGGTACATTATAAGGCATGAATTTCTGACTATCCCCATCCCATGTCAGAGCAAAAGGAGTAGGATCATTTGAAGCCTTTGTGGCGTCAATTACAGTTTCATCGACGTCTTTAAGTTCAGAAAATTCTACAGCATGTATATGTTTCTGTGCTGTCGCTGGTGATAACACAAATTGTTTCTCGCGGTCTTTATAACGAAGGACGTAATCCTTATTATGATTAGTAGCTATCTTAGTATTATTGTTAACTTTAACATCACTTAAATCTTCAAGCTCAAGATTTTGTACACGAATTGTACCTAGACCGAAGCCACTTGGATCAGACATGATTATACTATATACAGTGAAAATTAAAATAATACCTTGTAATATACACAACCATGGCTTCAGCTATAGGAATGACAGTTCTCGGTGCTGTATTAAATGCAACGGCATTCACAGGAGGAAATATTATCGGACAAAAGCTTTCTGGGAATGGTGAGGCTCTTATTGAAGAGAGGGTCCGACATGATAAAGCATTAGAAAAGTTTGAACATGATCGCAACGTCGGTCAGAAAAAAGATTACTACAGGCTGACTGGGAAAGAGAAATCGGGCAAAGGACGCGCATGCTGCGGCTGAGTTAAGAGATACAGATGCAGAATCCTGGAAGAAGCAGAAGCGGTGCAAAGCAACTCTACGTCAAGCCAAGCGGTTCAATTCTCAGATTATTATCAGCCCAGTCCTGAGCAAAAGAAATATGAGATGATCTATATTGCTGGAGGATTGGTCGTGGGATGGTTTATGTTACACCGGTAGGGGGTTTACGTTAGCTACAATAATTCAATACAAAAGCTAGTTGGCCAGTTATTGAAATTGACTATGTTTCCATCCTGATCCGTTATCCAGATACGAATTGAATTCATCCAATCTCCTCCTTTTCTCAATGGCATAGAAATTGCTCCGTTTTTAAAATCGTAAGTAACCTTTTCACTTATTTCTCTCGTATCCCGGATGGGAAGTATTTGTAAACAGTTCGATACTTTCCCCTGTATGTATTCACCCGAACCAAATGAAACATAATTTCCAGTAACATCAACTACATCTGAATGAACTATATATTTAGTGACTGTTAAAAAATCCACTTTCTTCGGACTCATAGTACTTTTTATAACTGGGTTGTCCTCAGGTTTATCTGAAAAACCAACTACGTTGGCAAAGCTACCTGTAGCATTGAAATAAACTTTAACATCTTTAGCCAAAGTTAGAAGAACGTGGTTTGTCGGCAGATGTTTTTCAAAATTAATTTTTTGCTTCAACCCGATTGCTTTGTTTAACGTATTGATATTGTAGTTACCTGGACGTATTGATTTAGTCTTCTTTGGTTGGTCACCTTCTTGATATTTTAGTACATTATTTGTCGATGTTATGTTTGCCATGAATTATATAGTCCGCACTCTAGCAGTCTTATCTTCGTAAACTGTGTCGTGTCAATGCAAGGGTAAAAATTAACAGTAACAGGTTCACCTGTTTGACTTTCAATCCAAATGATCATTGTTGTGCGCTGTATATATTACTAAGTATAATTTTTTTGATGAATAATATTCCGAAGGTGCCCATTACAAAGTATAAGGTTCTGCAGGAATAATATTTTTCTGTTCAAGAAGATCTTTAGTCGCAACCGCGGCAGCAGTCGCACCGCCTAATTTTGCCAAGCGAGTCAAATTTGGACGACTTGGATCGCCCATATCTATTTTCAGAAATTTGCTGGAGATCATAAGATATCCCATCGCAAGTCCTGCGATTACAATACCATCGTACATTGTGTTTACAACTGTTTTAGTATCCATGATTGCTGACTAGTATATAAAAATAGAAAAATAAAAATAAAAAATATGGGGGAGTTGGAGAACAGGTTTAACATTAGTCATAATAAATAAAATTATGTATTACTCCATCTCATGCAATGTAGAGGAGCTGGGTCCTCCAAACCCCCTCCCCCCTCCCCCGGAGCCGCTACGGGCTCTGTTTTTTTCGCTTTCTGGGGAGGATCTTTCCTAGGGGGACAAATATGCCGAGCACGCCCCCAATATAGCCCTAATGCAGTCAATGAAACTCCCACAATTCCTAAAACAAGATAACATTTATTATACCATTTATTACCGCGTGAGCTATCACACTGTTGTGGTACTCTACCCCCGGAACCGTTCTGAGAGGGGTCCAGAGAGGGGCTCGCTACCGCATCGCTCCCCTCCCCCTTCATTGCTTGACGTTTCTTCTCCCTGTTTTGCCTGTTCCATTCCGCTACTCGCTTCCCTGCAGCAACTCTCCCTGGATGCTTCGGCGGTAACGTCATTTTCTCTATGTTGCGCTGTGTCGGAGGTGCCGGTGTTGGTGGTAGGATCGTCCCTGGTAAGGTCGTCCCTGACGGAGTCGTTTCCGTTTGCGGTCCGGGCCCCGTCGTCGTTTCCGTTTGCTGAGTCGGAACCGTTTGCGAAGTTGAATCCATTTATTTCAGGTACTATATTAAACCCGATTTTTTTAAAATTTAAATGTTTACCCGTAATTAAACCGGTGGAAATTAGAGCAATCAGGGGCCCACATGTGTAGGCTATCCGTCCTGATAATCGTTTTATTTCACTGTTTAGAATAAAATCCTTTTTAAGATCAGTGGCATAGTTATCTCGGTCATCGATTGGAACTACCTGACTGATTGCACGGGCTCCTAGATCTATGAAACTTTGAGTGATGGTATCACTTATAAGAGAACTGTATTTCGCTTCGTACATTTTGAAGGCTTTATCCACCGTTTCATCTTTCCATTTTTCTACATCCACAACTGAAATCTCCTTACCAAAAAATAACTTACTTTGACCACTTGCGATGACACAGAGTATTTTTTCACGTTTCGTCTCTATTATGGATCGAGCGTCCGACGCTGCGGTTGGCCCTTCGGAATGCGCTGTCGTATTTGCCGCTGCCGATGACATTATTAAATTCTCCATTGTTTGCAGTATGTTATCTATTCTTAGTAAAAAATAAAAAATTCGTTTAAACCTGAATCCGAAATAAAGTATTAACATAGTCTGGAATGTTAGTACCCCTAACGTACCGACAGGGATTCGGGGAAATTCTCCTCCATTTAAATCTATATGTATATAGAAACACAAATAATGAGTACAGACCTATTCCCAGTTGCTTTTCAATTGAATAAGACGAGCGTACCGACAGTACAGCATGCTGATATTCCTACCAAACCGAATGGAGGAATAAAACCTATTCTCATGGACTTAGAAATATATGTAACGCCGACAGAAAAATTTACTTTTCATCCTCGGGATGTGTTCAAAGATAACGTAATCACTCATCGATCAGCGAAAGAAAGTAATGTCTGGCTGGGCGGACCAAACATGAAATACTGGGACCAGCAATTAAATTTCGCCGTATGGTGCAGCACTACTGGTTGTGGTATATCATTCGCCCATCTCTTTGATAAGAAATTTCCTCTGCAAATACGATCATTCTGCCGTTTCCATGTATATTTTACAATACGTCGTATCCTTCATGAAATGGGCGTTGCACTTCCAGACGACCCCTCCCCACCTTCAAAGCCAGCAACAATCCATACAATCTCGTCCAATATGAACTTCTATGTACAGAATTTGGAAATATAAGTCCAACGAAGTCCGACTTTCGTTATCGAAAAGGTCAAAATAAAGGTCTTGGTTATGGATATGAATATTACACTAATCGTGGACCCGTTCGGCAGCCAAAAGCGATATACAACGGTCATGACTTTTTCCTCTCCGCCGACGGAGGCGTTTTCTATACACATACCATTTTTGGAAAGAAAAAACATGTACTGCCCGACAAAGACCGACCACACTTTTATTTCTTCCGAAATGATGGATCGGAGGGACAATACAATAGTTTCATTCCTCTGAAGGGAGACTCTGGATTGACAAAGGCTGGCCTAGCCCGCCTCAATGAAAGCCTTGAAGCCTACGTATATTGCATACTTGGCGCACAAGCAAATATTCGCAGTACCATAGTAGGTGATACTGGCAGTGCAGTGCAAGTAAGAAAAGAATTCGGCGTTCTCCTCGAAGATGAAATTCGCAATACCGACAAAGTAATCAGTTATCGGCGATACCAAGACACAATAATGAATACTGGTGTCAAACTTGATATGGCAGTCTCACCCAATTTACTTCTCTTACCGTCTGAGATGGTCATTCTTTCGGGCCCGGCGATCTCAGGTTATAATAATGAATTGCAATACGCAACAGAATCTATGGTGTTCGGGGTGAACGGTGATATAAACACGGAAGTTCGAGAAAGTGCTATACATGAGATGGAAGGAGGGGAGGATCCCGTGAAGTGGCAGGACGAGCCCGAAGCGTTCCGAAGGGGAGCGACTGATACGAGTCGGAGGATCCCCCTCCCCTCCCCTCCCCTCCCCCCGGAACGGGCAGCATCTGCAACACTCACCGCAGACCCTATTCACGAATATGGTAAAATTGGGTTGTTATCTTTAGCAATATTAATTACATTTATTTACAGTATATAGATCAGATGTTTGCGAACCCGCCATTCAACATGATTATAACTGGACCGATGGAATGTGGTAAGACAGAATTTATGTTGGACCTTCTCACAGGTCCGTACCGAGAAAAATTCGAATATGTGATATTCATTTGCCCGACATTCATTGATAATAAAGCGTATAATAGAAGATTCATTTTCGCTGAAGATAATGTATTTGTGTTTCCGGTCGGGCTCGATGCTGTGGGTGATACACTAGCCTACGTATATAAGGAATGGGCCCGCACGAACACTTTAATAGTACTCGACGACTGCGCCGCGTCCAAAGATATAAAGAAGCGCACTGACGCTTTAGTCGAACTTGGTTTCAGTGGAAGACATAAAGGATTTTCTGTCTGGGTTCTGACTCAGCAATATACTAGTATTTGTAAACCATTCAGGGAAAACATAAAGATGTTAGTACTATTTTTCACACCGAGCATGAAAGACAATAAGACTATTATTAAAGATTATGGAATGGTTGTGTCAGGCCAGAAGCTCGTGGACATAATCGAGCAATTAAGAGATACATCATTCAGTAAACTAGTATTTCATTTACGGGATCCGTTCGGCATAAAATTTTTCGTATAATATAGCAATTATGGAAGCTGAAGGAAATCCCGAAGGAACTCTTAGAGAATTATATTACAACCCGAAAACTGGTTTTGGAGGTGTACAAAAATTGTATGACGCAGCACGGGCCAGCGGACTCCACGTTACTAAGAAAGAGGTACAGGACTGGTTAAAAACTCAGCTAACTTATAATCTACATAAACCGGTACCTCGTACTCGTGCTACGGGCGGCCGGCGCGTTTTCGTAACATCGGTGGACGAGTTTTGGCAGGCTGACCTCGTGGAATTCCCTCCCCCGTTCGCAAAAGAGAACCGTAACATTCGATACATGCTAACAGTAATCGATGTGCTCAGCAAATATGCATGGGCCAGGCCGATACAGTCAAAAACGGCAGATGATACGTTAGAGGCGCTACAAGACGTGATTAAGAAATCCGGGAGAAGGCCCGACAAACTTCAGACAGATGAGGGGCGGGAATTTACTAATCGAAAAATGCAGGGGTGGTTGGAGGAGTCAGGCATTCACTGGTTTCACACCTACAGTGACAAAAAAGCTAGCGTCGTTGAACGTTTTAATCGGACCCTTAAGACGATGATGTGGAAATACTTTACATATAAACAGACACGTTCCTGGCTCCCCATTCTACCAGAACTTCTTGAGAATTACAACAACACCGTTCACGGAAGTATCAAAATGAAACCCAGGGACGTAACGGAGGACAACGATTGGCAGGCATTTTATACACTTTACCCTGAGTTGGCAGCCAGGGGAGTTAACCCTGAATTCAAGCCGGGAGAACGGGTCCGAATTACAAAATACAAGACCACTTTTAAGAAAGGATATTTACCAAATTGGACAGAGGAGATTTTCGTGGTTTCAAAAGTTGTGTACGCAGCTGGCTTGGGAACGCCACCAGTTTACAAAATAAAAGATCTGAATGGAGAGGAAATACTCGGCACTTTCTACTCCGATGAACTTCAGAGCGCCCTTTTGGAACGGGGAGCCGACGAGCTGTACAGAGTAGAACGAATTTTGAAGACGAAAAAAATTAGAGGAAAGAAATACTATCTGATAAAATGGAAAGGTTATCCAGAAAGTTTCAATAGTTGGGAGCCAGAGGAAAATGTTATTAGAACTACGTAACGTTCCTGTGCTGGTACTTGTCAAGTACTAACGTAAGTACTACGTAAGTACTTCGTAAGTTCCTGTGCTGGTACTTGTCAAGTACTAACATAAGTACTACGTAAGTACTTCGTAAGTTCCTGTGCTGGTACTTGTCAAGTACTAACGTAAGTACTACGTAAGTACTAACGTAAGTATTTACGAAAGTTACTCAATAAGTACCATGGAAAAAGTCTTAATTTCTTGAAAGCCGAAAGTGTCAGTTTACCGTTATTCTTCCATCCACCTGGCCAAGTATTTATCATGTACTGTCGTAAGTAATGTTCACTTACTGCATCTTTTTCGGCAGTATGTGGATGAGGTGGTACCTCGGTTCCTGAACATATTAAGTTTGCAAGATCTTCAAAGCGACTTCTCATGTTGCCATAGTCCGTTCTTTCGAGTCCCCCTTTTTCAGCTTTATCGATAAGTTCTGGTTGAAGTATAATGTACACAACTGACATGAGCCATAGACAAGTAACTTCAAAGTCCCCCCTTTTCATAATGTCAAGTGCTCGTAGGTCAAACGGAGCATTATAAGCACACACAGATTCACAAGCGTTAAGAAGTTTGTGTATGTTCTTGAGTGAGACTCGTGGTTGTTCTAGTTGTTCTTGTCCAGGTGGGAAGTACGCTTTTTCAAGTTCCTCCTTGCTGAAACCGTCTATTAAAAATCCTTGGCTGCCGCCGCTCCATGCAATTCCAAAGTCAAAAGCTTGTGGATATTCTACTGGTCCGACTGTCTCGGTATCAATTGTTGGATTAAGTATATTATTGAGAACTTCAGGCGTAAGAGATTGATGAATTACCAAACATGGAAGCCTGTAGTCGTGGCAAATTTCTAAGAAAGTCTGTTTGAACTTATTGTGAATCTCTTCTAGTTCTTTTAAGTCGCCTATTTCGTACGACCTGGCTCGAGTCAACACATTCCGCCTGCAATAATCCCAAGGCATATCTTTGAATATGATAATGAAACTATGTAAATGGTCAAATGCTCTAGAAACAATCTTTTTTTCTTCCGCTGCCACGCCTCGGATTCGAGAAAAAGTTAGATGTTGAATTATGGAAGAGTCACAAATAATGTAGCGTTCCGAAGGGAGGGAGGCCTCCCCCTCCCTCCCAGCCTGATATTGTAAACTAAGAGTATGTTCTATAAACTGTTTCTGAAAATCGGCAATCGAAACGTAGCGCCCATTATAAAAGTCAGCAATGTTGCTGGAAAAACTAGTGTCAAATTCTGGTACGTGAGTCGCAGCCAAATTTACTGCATCGTAACTCTTACCACTTCCAATTGGTCCATTTATGAATATGTATGACATTTTGGGGATACTATATCATAGAAAATTTTTTTTTAAATTTTTTTTTATTAAGATATATACGATAAGACAATGACAATCCTTTCTATTTCAACTGCAATAAAAATACTTGAAACCGGAGAAGGCGTCCGAATCAGTGACGGCAAACTCATATTTGAGGAATCTTTGGTAGATCCTTTCATATACGTAGACAGTGAGCTAGAAGTAGTTTTCCCCATCGGACCTAAGTACGGTTCTAAAGATCCTGCTACATGCGATGAAATGTGTGTCCGTTGGCAACCGAGTCTTCAAAAGTTTACTGATTTAATAATATTCCGTACCCTAGGTGAAAGTTTCGATGCATCTACTGCTAAAAGTTATGCTGCAAGCCTGGCCGCTCACTCCAAGAATAATTCCTGCAGATTTTACAATCCATCTAAAGTGTATCAGAAGCGAGGGAGCGAGGCACAGCCAGTGGCGTATTTTAAATTTCGGTTTAAAAGAGGGGCTTCCGATTTCGCTACATGTATTGATATGGTTCAAGAAATTGACTGTGCTTTTAAAACAGTGAGCCCATTGCCAGTCCGAGAAAATCCTGCTATTGTACCTCGTAATATCCAGAAAGGTAGTAAGATAGAATTCTTAGCATTTAAACCGCGCTTAAGTAAGCGTGCCCTTTCTTTCACTGTTGAGAGGTTATTTTGTGCTGCGCCTAATAAACCAGAAATTCAAGATGCGGAAGAACTAGTCGACTTAGAAAGATTAGGCGAGATATATAAACAAATAAATGCTGCCAAAAATATTATAGTGGATTTTGATGACCTATCATAGAATAATTATTTTCATTTTAAAAATTTTTAGGATAGTATATATCATAAAGATTATTATGGCCCGTTTATTACATACAGCATTCAAGGGAGCAGTTTTACGAAAAGAATTTCCTGAAGTCAAGCGAGTCAAGGATATCGGGGAGCTGGTGGATATTGAAGGTATGGCCAAAGAAAGAAAGATGTACTCTGTTTATGCAGAAATGGAAGTCAAATTATCGGATCCGAAAAATGGTAATACACAAATTCTTAATTGCCTGTTAAATTAAAAAATACATACACAAAAGGGTTGGTAGGGGCGGAATCGGATGTGAAACGACAATTAGTAAAACGCTACGACGATATGCTTGATACAATTGAAGCTGTTGAGGGTTCTGGCCTCGTTCTCGAGGAGATACTTAATTTTGAAGTAATTCTAGTAGAAGTTTTACTAGGGGCTGGCGCAGTCCAACTTCCCGGATGGTTAAAAAATAAGCATTGTGTTAGCGATCTGGTGCTACCTTCGGGCAGCGAGAACTGTTTTCAATACGCCATCGTAGCAAGTATAAAGTTGAGCGATCCCGAGTTTCGTGAAAAGAGGGGTGGTCAGGTAAGGAGAAAATGGAATACGTACGCCCCATTTATTGCTGACTACTGTTGGGAGAACATTCCCTTTCCTACGCCCGCCGATCTGACTGTATTCAGGCGCTTCGAGCAGCAAAATCCGAGCACGAAACTTCAAGTGTTTCAGATCCACGAGTCCGATCCCGCCCCGTCAGACATAACTGTGTTATATAGTGGTTCCGAAGGTGGAACGGATCAAATAGCCAATATATTACTGATAGTTGGTGAAGAGGGTGGGGGTCACTTCGTGCCAATTACTTCGTTAAATCGTCTTCTTAATTCTCATACTAATCGAAAGAATGAGCGCAGACAGAAGTGTATTTGCCTGGTTTGTAAAAGAGGTTTTAAGTCAACAGAAGAATTAGAAATACATCAGGTATACTGTGGAACAGACGACGCCCAGCCAGTTTTTCCTAAGGAAGTATGTCAATTCGAAGGACATCGGAAGAAGGTTCCTTCTCCCTACGTCGTCTATGCAGATACTGAGGCAATTATTGAGAAGGGGACCGGCCGACACATTCCAATTTGTCTTTCGTATGTTATGGTGGAACGGGGGTGGGGGGTTCCTTCGGAACGGCGACCCACCGTTTATGGTAAAAGAACATTCACGGGGCTCTCCTGTGTTACAGACTTTCTAAAAGATATGAAAGAACGGGCTGAGGATTATTCGAAATCGTATTATTGGAAAATAAAATCGATAAAAGATAGATCTAATTACAATGATCCAGTCTGTATTGCATGTGGAGAGCCGGCAGGATACCGAGTAGTGAAGGAGGGGGCGACTTTTTATTGTGAGGGATGTCGCCCGTCGAGAACCATTCCTATCTACTTTCACAACCTCAAGGGATACGATGGTTCTTTTATTTTGAAAAAGTTACATGAAATAGATGATGAGGGTACCGGACCAGAGCCAAATATAATAGCTAAGACGAGCAATGGTGGAATTATGGGCCTCTCGAAAACATTTATTTTTAGTGCCTCAGTTGTTGTCGGCGGAGAGTGGCCGAATCGGAAGAGGGAGATAAAGAAACGTTTCTTTTCTATAAAGTTTATGGACAGTGCTCAGTTGATGATGGGGTCATTGGCGAAGTTGGCAAAAACTGTGCCGGAGGATGGGTGGACGGTACCACTTTCGTACCCGGACATTCAAAGGGCGAAAGGTTTCTTCCCCTACGAATATTTAGACTCGGTTGACAGACTGGGAGAGAACCAGCTCCCGGAGAGGGAGGAATTTTATAGCGAATTGACGGAAGAGGGGATTTCAGAGTCTGATTACGAACATGCTTTGCGAGTATGGGACGAAGTTGGATGTAAGACGATCCGTGATTATATGGAATTCTATTGTGAGACTGACGTTCTACTTCTTGCAAATATATTCGAAAATTTCCGTGACACATGTTTAGAAGCATATAAGTTAGATCCGGCCCATTACATGTCAGCGCCCGGCTTGACATGGGATGCTATGTTACTTTATACGGTAATAAATTTGGGCTCATTCAAGATGCTGAGCAGATGAATTTCGTACAGAGGGGAATTCGAGGCGGTATCAGCCAGTGTAATATTCATTACTTACAGACAAATCATCCTGCTTATGCAACAGATGAGCCTGATGAGGTCGCTGGGGCCGCTGGCGGGAACTGGGATCCAGAGAAGCCGGTGACCGAAATAAAATATCTCGATGCAAACAATCTCTACGGCTGGGCAATGAGTCAACCAATGCCTACGGGCGGACTTCATTGGATGACGATGGAAGAGTGGGAGGAATGGGAAGAAGGGGGCGGAGCCGAGGGGGGAGCGGGTTCCGGAGGGTGGGGACCCGGTTCCACCTTTCCACCAAGTTTTCTAGAAGTAGACTTAGAATATCCAGCCGAATTACATCTAGAACACAGCGATTTGCCATTAGCGCCGCATCACTATGAATTTCCGAGGCAGGGCAGTCGACTGATTACAAGTGTGTTGGACAGAGAGAGATACGTCTTACACTACAAGTTGCTGGAATTCTATCTTCGGATGGGAATGAGATTGAAAAAGATTTATCGGGTGCTTGCTTTCGATGAGCTCCATGTCTCGCGAAATATATTGACTTTAACACTAAAATGAGGACAAAGGGAGGGACAGATTTCGAAAAGAATTTCTATAAGCTGATGAATAATGCAATGTTCGGTAAGACAATAGAAGATGTTCGAAAGTACAGAGACTTAAATTTGTTTCGGACTGGAACGGCACGGATAGTGGACGTAAAAAGATTCAGAAGTATAATCCAAAGATGAAACATATAACTTTCATAACTTCCGAAGAGGATGGCGATTCCTGCGACAGTGCCCTACTGGAACTGAAAACGGATGAGCATAGATATGTAAAACCAGTTTTCATTGTGCCGCAGTACTGGAACTTTCTAAGCTGCTAATGTATGAGACGCATTACAATTACTTCGGGCCCAGTTCCCTGGAATACGATTAGCCTACATGGATACTGACAGTTTTGTTTACAGTGTACCGATCCCGGACCCGGACGTAACTTTCAATGATATAGTCCGAGAAGATGTTGAAAAGAATGGTGAGAAGTCTATATATGATACTAGTGGGATGAGTGGGGCCAACTTTCCGAAGATTAATAAAAAGTGATAGGTAAATTTAAAGATGAGTTGAATGGTGAACCTATTCTTGATTTTGTCGGCATACGCTCGAAAGTGTATGCTTTTCGAACTCCAACTTCGGAGACGAAAAAAATAAGGGGGTGAAAGATGTTTGTGTTAGAAAACATTTGAACTTTGAAGATTATAAAGATCTATTTGAAACTGGGAAGGAGCCCGAGCCGGCACAATTTGTACAGTTTGTACGGAAAAAGGCTGGAGAAATCCGTAGTGAAAAGCGTAGTAAAATTATGATGGCGCCAAATGATATCAAACGTGTGCAGCTATATAATCTAGACACGGGCGAATGGCTGGCAGAAACACGACCGATAGGAATGACGGGTCATGGTTAAAATTGTAAAGACTTTAATCTACTATTTTCAACAGTGACCTGGGCATCGCTAATAACATAAACGTGGGCAAATATATTGTCATCGCGAGCGTCGTCGACACCCTTAACTGAGGTGTCTTTCTTCAGAATTTCAAGTTGAATTCCGTCCTTTGTGTTCATTACTCTAAGACCATTTCCATGAAACTCAATATCTTTAAAACTACGCAGATCGATAAACAGACAGAATTTATTCTTCAAATAATCGACTTCATCTATATCAATTTCACACCAATCTTTATCTTCAGCAAAATACCGTCGTGCCTCTCGCCAAAATTGTCTTGGTATCATCTTCTGAGCGTACACTTTATTTGCAATGCCTTCGATTGATACAGACACAGATTCAATGGATGGGTTAAAGAAAAGTTCACTGTTCAGTTCTGTCTGATTCTGATTTTTAGTGAAGAGTATAGCGATACCTCTAATGCTACGTCGTGGCACATTTATATTTTCATTGATAACCGTGTCCGATTCTTTGAATGGGATTATTCTAAAATAATGTATATGCTCGTAGAGAAAACTTTTCCCACTGTTGTAATAACCAGCAGTATCTCTCGCGAGTACGGAATCAGAAATTGTTTCGTATTCCATTTGAATGTTTTTTAATTTATAATTGGCTGTAACAACCTGATTACTGACAAGTAATTGGGAGGCAGGTGCAAGCGTAATTTCCCATTCGATATGACTCCCTAACGCTGATGGATATGCAACTCCATGGCCTGTTATGAGGGGGTGAGTGAGACGAATAGCATATTTTGTTTTATATGTGTCGAAAAGTAAAATATCGTCCCATTTTGAAAGCCTGTCGGCATTTGCATCGGCCGCGCCACTTCTTAATTTTCTTAGATTTTCGTTCTGAATTCCGTACAGTGTCATGTTCGTTCTCTCCTTTTTATGTTTGTAGAGATCGCGATAACATTCAATAAGGTTATATTTATTCAAATCGAAAAGTGTCTGACCCTCAAATGTGAGTTTCATACGCTCCACCAAATTTTTTGCAACATTTTGTACTACTCGGTTATCTTCATCTCCCATTACTTCGAGATCAAAAACCAGGTTGAAAGTGTTAGGAACTAGTACTTACTCCGCTTTCTAACTTCGGACATCGTATGATAAGTGTCTGGCCTGGATCTGCCTCACTTGGATTATGAGCATCACATGATGAGTTCTTTCTGACTTCGTTCCCTTCGGTATTCGTTGCTGAAAGTCGGTAATAATGTTCTATCGTACCCCATTTTTCGTGTAATGTATATAGTAGAAGAAAAAGAAATTACAGTTGAAAAGAAAATTAAGTTTCACTTCGTGTATATAATGACTTAGAAGTAAAAAATCACATCTTTACATAAATATTTCCGTCTGACTGAAAGATAAATCGATTGCCTGTGTCGCGAATCAATCGAAGAACCCAATATTCTTGGAGATGATGAGCCTCTTGGTCATCCTCAGTATCCTGGAATACAGCTATGAATTCTAGTCGCTTAAAGAAGTTAGTCTTTTGACATTCCTTCACGAAAGCTAATATGTTATGATATAGATTATCATCTTTGAGTCGGACACCTGGATTTGCTCGAAGGATATGGCGATTTACCCGCCGAAGTTTGCACCATTCCAATTCGACAGAGAAACCAAACAGGTCTTTATTTTTAGAAAGAAACTTTGCAATATTCTTTTCACCAAACATGCGGGGCCATATATTAATACATAATTTTATATAATGACTAATGTTAATCCAGTTAAAAATATCCATAGCTGTTCTCCAACAAATCCGACAACCGATCCTGCTGATTTTAATAGAAAACTGACAAGTGAACCGATTAAACCTGGTATTGCAGCAGCACTTTTAGGGCCAAGGTTTTTAACCATTCACCAAATTGCTTTACAATTTCTTTCGCTTTTGTATATACTTTGGGCGGACCTGAACCTCCTGCGTTTGCTCCAGTTCCTCCTCCCCCTCCTCCCCCTCCTTTAGTCACAGCCAAGGCAATTGTTGATATTGTCATTCCAAGGGCAGTCAGTATTGCAGCGATTGTTATACCATTTCGTTTAAATAACTCTGTCAGCTTCAGTCTCAGTGATAATTCTGGATCAGAAATTACATCACGAAGAGACCTAGTCGACGCCAGTCTTTCACGTGCCCCACTGATCATATCATGTTGTACTTCAATTCGATTATTAATTTTAGCTAGTCTTGTTCTGAGTTCGGTGTAAGTTCTGTCTGCTCTGACATAATTTATCTCTTTCACTGTAAAGCTCATCAAGACGCATATTTGCCATCTTTAATTCATCAACAAAAGCTCTATATTCGGGGTTTAGATTGTTCCATTGTTCGATTTTATTTTCAAAAGCTTGTATTTTATCTGCATTACCAGAAGCATCTTGTCGTAAGAATGTCAGTTTATCTTTGTATATACCCATATCTTCTGGCGTCATCTTCTCAGCCGGTATTTTATCGGTTATCACATCTTTAGAATGCGATGTATGACTCACGTTTTCGGGCTCTGCGCTGCCTCCCCTAAAACTGTATACTTTATTTACAAATTCAGAACCTCCTTTTAACTTTTTTAATGTGGATTTCTCTAAAAATCTACTTCCTTTATCTGTTGTAACTCTGATTTGTTTATAATACAGATCACTCACCAATAATCTTAGCATTTATAATCAATTCGTTTCGTGCATACGGATTAGTAATATTATATTTGTCTAAGAGTCGTTCAGCCATTTGCTTTGTAATTTCTACTCTCTGTTTAGTCGCACGATCTACATACGGACTATCTCGTGAGCTAGCCTGGAAAGGATCGGCTTCTGCAAGGGCATTATCATCGTCTATAAAGAATGTTTCAGCAGTAGCGTCATCATTTAAATTTGCATCATCGAAATCCTGGAGTGGTATATCTTCTCCTCCTTCTGCCATATTGTCTTTCTATATTACTACAATTATTTTTTATCATCCCTTACATATACAGTAAAAAAAATGCACATCTCAGTTGTTGAAAGCGTTGAACAATTGGCCGACTATATCGAAAGAACTAGCGCTGCATATCGTCGCAGTTATAAATTAATGGGTCGAATTGATATGGCTCTTAATGTGACTAAGGGAATTCTTGTAAGCTCTGCTGTAATAGCGGCAATTCCGACAGTTCCAGTTCTTTTAGCTCTAACTCCTATACCAGGTGTTATTATTGATGTGATACAAGGGAAAACGGGTGTAGCAAAGAGACGAGAGAAATATAAACATTATTATGTGCAATATAAACAGCTGCTTACACAAATACAAGAAAAAGCCGCAACAACAGAGGCCCCGGCCTCAGAACTTATTCAGGACATTTTCAAGCAGGCATTAGAAATACAAAAACAAGAAGGATTTAGTCCACCTCTGGAACGATACCTAAGATATTATGGATTGAATGGATATGAAACCTAGAATGTTTCATCTCAATCATGACATCACAAGTTACTAAGCAACCGGAACGGGAAAGTCTCACTGGAAAGTCCTTCTGGAAACCTCCGATACGATAGGGGTATTGCACAACACTACGTCCGGTAGGGTAAGTAGTGAAATCCGTAGGTCATCGTTCACGACAAACATAGTGAAAAAGGGGGGGGGGCAGACATACTTACATCCAGAATACGAGACCCGCACCTCCGGAACTCCTTACAGAACTGTTGCCTTTGTAAGAACAGACTCGCTCCGGTACGGCTCAGTCAGAATCTATCTAACAAATGAGAGAATAGAATGCTGTTCCGACAGATGTTCTGATAGTGGGGGTGTCCCTGTGAGTCATAGCTAGTGTATTGCGCAAGTTCCATTTGGGAATGCCCTGACTCAGCAGGGAATTTCCCCCGCTGAGTTCAGGACAATGCACTGCTGCGCTAAAATTGTTGCGCGTACGTGAGTTCATATATAGGTCAGGGTCACACTTTAGTTACATGGATGGTTAATTTTTCCTTCGCTCCCTTTAGATAAATGAATAAAATGGGTGTAAATATTCTTATTTGTCCTAGTTGTACACCTTTACTTTACTACTCGTGCAATCCCATTTCGATTTTTCAAAAACGGAATATCACGGCCAAAATTATAAAATTATAAGACTGCCTAGATTTTAAAGGCTCAATCCAAAGAATAGATATTAAAGATTCTACAAACTAGATTTCAAGTGGATTAACCCAGTGGTTTGTGAGAAGAAGCAATATAGTGAATAGTACTTAATCTTATATGGCTGCTAGATAATATGACCAATTGGAATTCTGAGGGTAAGGTCAAGAATACTCGTATGGCCGCGTGGGACCTACAAGTGTTAGAAGTTTATCTGATATTTTAATGTTCTTGGGTGACAAAAATTGGAAAATAAAATGAGAAAGAGACAAAAGAAGAGAAAGTAAAACTAGGGAAATAACAATAAATCTCGAGAAAACACAATATGGGCCCAACCAGCACAAGATTGAGGCCTAAAGTGGAATATTGTTGAGCACGTTCCCTCGACTCAACTGTATCGAAACACCATTGTAAAATGTGTGAACGGTCAATGCCATTGTTGAGATGTTTGTTATCGGACGCCCGCTCGTTGATAACGTTGAGGACGTCAGTACTTTCTGCCTTAGTCATGTGTGATATTTTGTTGATCTCGAGTTTTAAGTTTCATTCTCCGACAAAATATTCTGCACACTTAAAGTCATGATAACGTAAAGGTAGAGTATACATGTTTTGCACATTGATTCTCGTGTGACATACAGACGAGGAATGGAATCTGCAGCTCTTTCATCAATATTAAGCGAAATTTTCATTATGACGCGAGAGTCGGATTTGACTATGTACGCGGACTTGACGTATGCGTGGCGAAAGGTTGGGGCGCTATTATTGCCAAAAATTGTGTGCCTTTGGGCCGCAGTGATTTTCACCCGTAAAGTTAGTACAGTAATGGCTGCTAATTGAATTTCAAATGTTTTTAATTCGTCGCTATTTCCAAACTTTGCACGGTGATCCTTGATTTATTATTATTGATTTGGTAAGATAATGGTTTAAAATCTCATTCGGGAAAGTTTGAGCAAAAGTTTAAAAGTATTTCGCTTCCGGGCGCATACTACCATAAAAAAGATACTAGAGAAAATAAGAAGGTGTTATATCAATTTAATTCATTTGTCACGTTTATATGGAACACAGAAATAGAAGATAGTTTTGAAATGTAATTCAAACTCTAGAAAATGATCGGAATTTAAACGTATAAGAAAGCCTTAATTTAAATGGGCACTGCACCCAACACAGCGTATTCAAATTGCAAATATTCATTCAATGTTAATTAATTTGTTAACCAAAGATTAAAACATTAGTTGGGTTCACCTTTTAGCTTGTCAGGCAGTCGTAAGCTGCGTGATCAGGAAGTGTTAATTTATAGAAAAATATATGCAAATCACCAAATTCTGGTTTCTTTTTTCACCGAATTTCAAGATTTCCAAAGAATTTAACTTCACTCTGGCTGGTCAAATTTTCTGAATTTTCACATTATGTTCTTTAAATGCTATGTAAAAAACGACTATTTTGAATAAGAGGCATTCTAGTTTTTCTAATCACGATTTTAATCAATTTTTGTTAATGTCAGTCTTTCAACGCATGCAGATAGATAATGCAAAATAAAATACTCTTCTTTCAAGTGAAATATTAGATTTCAAAAATAATAACATGAAGCTTTTTACTTAAAATAATGTTTATCATTAATACCAAAATTAGAAGTTTTACGCCAATTATACATCCATTTAATCCTTGGAGTAAACTACTGCTACCATACTAAACTTTTGTATTTATGCTTTTTGAAAATGAGGGGGGTTTTCTTGTTATCTTTGATGAGAAACATTTTGCTTTCAAAAAAATCTGTTGGCAACATGCAGCTCTACTTTAATTTGAAGTTGCTGAACCATAGTCACTCTTAAACCGTTACCTACCCATAAAACATCCAGTAATGTTCTTGTATATACATAATGATCAGAATTGAAAAGGAAGATCTTATTGAAAGTTGTATACAGTGAAGTAACTCAACGTTTTAGCAAAGTGAGCCAAGAATCTTACATGGCGAACATAATATCTTAAAGATTTATCTTTCATATATTATAGCATAAGCGGAAAAAGAAAATACATCAAATTTATATAGCGAAACCAATAATAGGCAAGCGAAGATAGTCTCCGAGCGAATGCAGACTATAAACCCTACAAACAATTCCTTACAATTATTATCTTATAACATGTGAGCAAGAGATAAAGCAGGTTTTGATGAATATAACATTTTGATTGTCCGTTTTCTCATTCAAGCTATTGTAAAAGCAGGAAGACGGGAAAAAGTCATTCCAATGGGTATACAAGAGAATGAATAACTTTGCACATAATTTTGGTCAAAGACAAAACAATGTACAAAGCTAGTCTCATCTGTTTCTGCCTAATCAGCCAAGATATATTCCATAAATTAGTAGTGTTCGTAAATATTCACACTGAGTTATGGGTGGTGAAATCAGTACACTGATTTTTGGTCAAATCTATCCGCTGTGTACATTCATGATGAAGACGGTTCGTTAAAATTGTGTCAATGACACTGTGCTCAAATTTTACAGCAATTCTTAGTACCAGTACAATTATGACATTGTATTATCATTAATTATTATTATTAAAAACTTCTTTAAAGCGCACTACACATACTCTTAGCGCGCTGTACATGACTGAAGAAAAAAAATACATGACTAAAATGAGAGCAAAGATAGTTTTTAAAACAAAAAAGTCACAAATAATCGAAAAGAAATTTGGAAAGGAAGTAAAAACAGCGTAAAATGAGCAAAATGGCTAAAAATCACAGTTGATAAAACTCAGTAAAAAGGTAAGTCTTCAAAGCACGTTTAAAACATTCAACATTTTTTGCAGAGCGAATCTCTGATGGCAATGAATTCCAAAGGAAAGCAGCATGAACAGAAAAGGCCCTTTGGCTGTAGGACTTATTATACTTCCGTTTTGGCGGGACTTAACGTAGCCTTTCCATGGACCGGAGATTTCTTTTCTGAACATACAACTCAATTAAGTCGCTCAAGTACATGGGTGCAATACCATTAATAATTTTATAAGTAATTAACAGAACCTTGAATCTTATTCGAGCTTCGATTGGAAGCCAATGCAGGTCGATTAACACGGGTGTAATATGGTCAAATTTGCGTGATTGAGTGACGAGACGTGCAGCAGCATTTGAACTGACTGCAATCGTGAAAGCTGTTCTTTTGATACTCCGTACAAGAGACTATTGCAGTAGTCCAATTGGGATGTGACGAAGGCATGGATCAATGTCTCGGTGGTACTTCTGTCAAGTAATTTGCGGATCTTGCTGATACGGTATAGAGAATAATATCCGTTCCTGCATATTTGGTTGATTTGGTCAGACATAAAGCCGTCACTGTTCAGCCTAACACCAAGATTCCGCACAGAGGTGGAGGGTGTGATGTCAAAGTCGCAAATCATGAGATTGGCCATCACCGACACTTCTGACTTGAGCCTTGATGAGAAATGGATAACCTCTGTCTTGTCGTCATTTAATATCAGCATGTTTGTTCATCCAGATCCGAATGTTGCTAATGCAATGTTCGAGACAAGAGCGCACATCAGCCGGCGTGTTGCAAATGACATAAACTTGACTGTCATCCGCGTACATCATGCATTCAAGGCCGTGTTGCGCGATAATGTCCTCTAAAGGTGCTATGTAGAGCGTAAAAAGAAGTGGTCCCAAAACCGATCCCTGTGGAACACCATATTTCACATGAGAGCTAGAGGATGATGCAGTCCCAGCTGTTACAGATTGTGTCCGATTTTCAAGGTATGGGCGGAACCAAGATAAAGCTGTTCCTGTAATGCCAAAACGAGATTCAAGCCTTTGAAGGAGGATTTCGTGGTCTATGGTGTCAAACGCAGCCGACAGATCTTGTTTAGCGCACACATGATGTCGTTATGTACACGAAGCAGCGCTGTCTCCGTGCTGTGATACGGACGATACGCACTCTGATGACGTGGGAAGAGACGAAATTGGTGAGGTGATCGCGTAATTGCAGGGCTACAATTCTTTCCAGAATTTTTGATATGAAGGGAAGGTTAGACACAGGTCTATAATTTTTCAGTATGTTTTTATCGAGATTGGGTTTTTTCAACAGTGGTCGAATAATAGCTGTCTTGAAATGGCTAGGAACTATACTGTCGAAAGGGAGCTGTTGTAAAGATGTGTAAGGAAAGGTGTTACAACGTCAATACAGTTCTTGATTAACTTTGTCGGCAAGACATCGAGTTCGCACGACTTTGATGGAGCATTTTTGATGAGGCCCTTAACGTTGTCGACTGTAACAGGAGTGAATTTAATTAGTATGTGGGATGGTAGTCTGGTATGATCACACTGGTCAATTTGCGCAGACAGCCCGTTCCGGAGCTTTGATATCTTCGATTCGAAATATTCAAGAAATTTCGATGGCAGATCATCCTTACTGATGTTATCCGGTTCGAATTGACAGAACGCGATTTCACAGATGACAGTTCAGCAATGATAGTAAAAGATTTCTTACTGTCCGCTTCTTGTATTCGCGATCGGTGGTAACGAGACTTGATCTGATCACAAAGTCGGGCATACTTAGATCGCTCTTGAATGAAAATCTGCCGATCAATCTCCAGCTGTGAATTACGCCACTTCATCTCGAGCCGTCGCAATTTCTTTCTTGATTCTATGAGTTCCTCACTGTACCATGGTGCTCTTACCTTGTTGGTTATACGTCTGTCAGTTATTGGAGCAACGTCATCGAGAACTTCTGTGACAGCCTCACCGAGAAAAATAAGAAAGATTTCCAAATCAGCATCCTGTGGGCGATTCGACAGTTTTAATGAAAGTTTGTTATGTAGATCGGCACCGTCCATCTTGTCATAGCTGCGACGAGAGATCTTTAGCATCGTATTTGCTGGGCGCTGTACTTTCAGCTTGAAGTGGACGAGACTATGGTCAGAGATGAGCGAGTTATCAGTTCTGACAGAATGTAGATGCTGGTCAGTTGTTCGAGTCACGAGAAGATCAAGAGTGTGTCCTTTAACGTGGGTAGAAGTGTGAACATGCTGTTGTAAGCCCATACACTCCAGCAAATCATGCAGTTTGAATGCGTCTGGCGAATTGGTGTCATCAACATGGAAGTTAAAGTCACCTGCGATTAAGAGGTGTCCGGGCGATGGTACTTCGCTCTCAAGAAAAGATGTGAATTCCGCAATAAACTGATTTGTTGTAGAAGTGTTCTTCGATGAGTGTGGTGGACGATATAAGACATGAATGTTCAGTAGCTGACTAGACGAACGCACAGTAATACCCAACGATTCAAAAGACTGGAATGTGCAACATCGTTTTTCGATGACCTGAAGGTTGGAACGTATTATGACAGCCACGCCGCCGCCCCTACGTTTCATGCGATGATGTTGATGGATGTTATACCCGCTGATGGAAGCATGAAATTCGGCAATTATGGGATCATCGTCACATTTTAGCCACGTCTCAGTGATGATTAAAATGCCCAGGTTATCGTTGATCAATATAGATACTATAGCGCCGATCTTCCCATTGACAGATCGAGCGTTCCACAACGCAGCATTCAGTTGAAGTTTTTGAACACTCAAAGACAATCTTGGGACTTTTACATAAAAGGATGTCGTTTTTTGGCAGCTGGGGTTGCTGTTCTGCATGTTGTTATCCTTTGAATGGCTTCGTGCTTGTTTTCTAAAACTGGAACAGCATGTACGGTGATCGGAATCTGCCGCAACACCCTTGTTGAAGAAAGTTGAAGCTTCCTATAGGTGCGATTGCTGGTATTGAAATCGTTGCTTCCAAATTCCAATTTAAGTACAATCAATCTCATACCCCAGGAAAAAGGAATACTCAACCTAATAATGACATTTGCACCTACTTTGAAAGTGATGAAATAGACAGTTTCAAAGACGAAATTTTGACCAAAAATGGCAAAAATTGCCAATGACTAATTCTGCAAATTTCGCCATAATTTTAATGGATCATATTATGTTCATCCTTATGACTGTTAGGAACCTGTTAACTAAATTTTAAAACGATAGGACCATTAGTGTTAGAACGATTTTTGACAAAAAAGGAAAAAAACCCAGTCAATATTGAAATCACATCAATACAGCTAAACATGTTTGGCCTAAGATCATTAATAACCAAGTATGAGAATAATCGGATGGTCAATCCCTTACTTCTCGATTTTGACCATTTTTACATTTTGTTCATGTTCATTTTGACAACGCGGCGCATTTACAAACATATATAGCACGATTTCATAAAAAGACAGCTTGACTCTTGCAGTTGTTCTTAAGATTTTGCTGTGAACGGACATACATACATACATACATACATACATACATACATACATACATACATACATATATACATACATACATAAATACATACATACATACATACATACATACATACACACACACACACACACATACATATATACATAATACATACATACATACATACATACATACATACATACATACATACATACATACATACATACATACATACATACATGCACACACACATACATACATACATACATACATACATACATACATACATACATACATACATACATACATACATACATACATACATACACATACATACATACATACATACTACATACATACATACATACATACATACATACATACATACATTTTTCAACAATATAACCCCCCCCCCCAATTACCATATGTATGGCAAATGGGAGATAAAACGAAATGAATAATTACTCTACGACACAATACTGAATTACTTTCCTCTTTCATTAATATACCTCATTACACTTAGAGGACATCATTTGTTCCTAATATTGCATATTATAATTCTTGTAGAACACCGATGCTTCCAATATTTTCTTCAGGATTGTGTGTACATGAAAATCCTTAAGAGGGTCACCCTTCGGGCTGGTAACACAATCGCTGGTGTCATTGTAGTTTGCGATTTTAAAGATGCTTCCCAGGTCAATGCCGACCTTTGTGGAAATTTCGTCTGTCTTCTGCTTTATTTTTTCTTCATTCATTTCATCAATGTGTGTAATAATCACGAAGGTTGGGATTACTCCACCTGTGAAAATAATTTCTCAATTACTTTGCGACTAGTTCCGATGTAACATGCACAGTTAGTAAAACTTCTATAAAATTCATTGTCCACGTTAGTATTGTTGAAGAAGCATTTATAAATCTGTAAATTTATCCATTAAAACAAAGTGGCAATATTCCTGGCTTCGGGTAAGGAAAAATTTCGCAAAATTATTATTATACCAAACATCTCTCAGAGATTTCCCTTTTATGTTTGCTTTGCTCCATCTTGTTCACATTTTCAAAGAAATTGCATGTCAAAATCTGTTAGAAGTGTTTTCAAAGGAAATGGGATAATAGTCGTTACCTAGATTGCCCAACTAAGTATTCGCCATCATTTTAAAGTCAGCAATAATCTTTTGCGACATTTTTGCAACATTTAACATTTATATTATTGAATTCTAAAATGAGCATGGGAGTACAATGATCGAACGCACAATTTACGGAAACTTTTCGGCAAAGTTGAGAAGTTAGTGGTTGAAGTTGCTAAGCTAAATCCGAATCACTTAAAAAGATGTGTCCCAGCTCACATGTCCCCAATATTCGATCGCGACCCTTCGAAGCAGTTTTTCATGAAACCCTTTCAAAACCTTTTCTGTCCGAATCATCAATGCCCCATTGAATGCTCTTACACACAAATATTAGGATCCTTTCAATCGGCACCTTTAATATGCATGTTTAATGGAAATATTAAGGTATACGAAAGCTATATTAAATAGGCAGTTAATCACTTGTTCGCTTGTTGTCTGAGACTGCTCGATCACAGTAACACATTATAAATACAATACTTCTCAACTCCCGTTTGAAGATAGAGCAGCACATACATTTGACTCACAAAGTGGACATGAATCACGAAATCTATGCTCTGATTTATAATTAACTCAAGTATCTCTACAGTGAAGCCTACTGTCGCCAGTCGTGTCCTACGTCTCACCTGGTGCTAGAGCGCACCGTAGAAACGAGTTATCTGAAGTTTAATCTATAGACTATGGATTTTAATGGTAGAACGAATATTTTCGTCAAAATACCATGATAGTAAATACCCCAACTGTGTTCATATGATGATCATGACCATGCTATTTACCCTCTAATTGTACCAAAACCTTGTCAATGTCCTCAGGAAAGATGCATATTTTTTGCATTTAAAAAATACATCAAGGACAGAGAACAAAGATACGCCCCACTCTTGGATACTGTGATGGCATAGTTTCATCATCTAGAATTAAAAGTAATTCAAATGTTTGATTTTAGGGATACTGTATTTCTCAATGATGTCTCCTCTTCCAAATTAGTTTTACTAGAAATAACAGTTATAACCGTATTTCTTTATTTACAATTTTGGGAATTTCACAGTAAATAACGTTGTCTCTTTGATAACGACCTCTCTGTCCCAAGCAATGAATTCAGAGAATGATTTTAATATTCAGTCAAAAGTGAAATAATTTTCTAGATTATTTTTTTTTATCGCCGGGAGGGGGGGGATCATGGCAAAGGAGTGAAAACTTTAAAGTGTGATAGATAATTTACTTAAAACCATTATTTTATATAGCACATAAAATCTTGCGAAGTTGAGTTCTCAAAAATTACTTTCACTTAAGTATCATCGTTCGAGCCTCAAAATCAAAGCTGGGGACCATTTCAAGGGATTGTAGTTAAATAAAAATACCCCTTATAATTGCTTTCATCCCATTCAAATTGTCATAAAGTACTCTCATATCAAGAAGAAAATCCTGTTAATTTATATATCTGGCAGAGTAGGTTTTCATAACTACTTAACGTTATAAACAAATTTTGGCTTTATTTTGACATGAGTGAAACATATTTTTACGCATTATCAAAAGGCAAGCAAATTTTGATTTAGAGTAGCATTAATCCAGAGCTTTATGATACTGGAGATTTGGAAAGTACATAACATACAAAGACTGGCTGAACAATACAATATATCACATGTTATGATACTAACATGCTGAAAAACCCTAGATATTTGGAACTCAACTCAACTCAACTCAACTCAAACACTTATGGCAACCCGAAGTGTGCTAGTGACCCTACAAGTAACATAGCGATAAAGTTCAAAAGATCCAATGCAATCAAGATACAAACTTTCTAGAAGCTGTAAAAGTACACCGAAAAGAAAAAGAAAACAGTAAACGTTTGGTTACAAACTCAATTAATACATACTTTGCACAGACCTATTTAACATATTATATTTAGCAATTTAGTATTCGTGACAAAGATACATGGACAATTGCTGAAAGCTTGACTAGATATGCAAGAATTATGCAAAGGAGGTGAAGATATCCTTGAAGGTCTTGAAGATTAAGAACATCCTGAGTGTTGAGGCCAAATTTCTAAGTAAAGTTTTGCAGTATAGCGCCCTCTTTTCTCTATCACTTTCGATGCTCTTTTGTTTTGTGCTGACCTTTGACCTCTGGTCAGCGCGCCATGCTTCCTTTGTTTTTGTGTGAAGTGAAACAGGTTTGTTTCTTCGATTTGTAAACTTGATGGTTTAATGCATCAAGTTAAAGGTTTCAAGATACAGGAATGGTATGTAGCAGTCTAATATTCGACGGTGTTTACAACGATGTGTTTTTGAGAGTACATCTGACGATACTGAGCAATTCTGGGCGATTTTTCTGTGTATTGAGTCCGGCAATGTGACTAGCTGTGGTCAGCTCATAGCAGTTTAACAGATGATTTATGTGTTTACATTCTACGCTAAAAGACTTTCAAAATTACGTATTTGAGTATTGATTTTCGCGTTGTGCAATCCATTAGGCATTTTAGTACATGTTAGTGCGGCAAATTTGTTACAGTGTATACATTAACCAGGCTTTGATTGAAAGTTTCACATACTGAAAAAAAGGTATATTTGCCGTATGTAAATGCCTGCCACTACTTTTGTGTATTTGATTTATAAGCCACTTTTTGATTATTTTACTTTCCCAGTGTATTTTCGACAGTCAAGAGAATATAGATGTTAGTACCTTTGATTGGCGGCGTTGGGAAATTGTTTCAGTGAGAATTAGTCTATTCTTATGTCTTTTTGTCCATACATATACCACCCACTGTTTCAAAGTATAGTCTGAAGACACTATCTTTTACAAATGAAATGGGGTCATGCCTACTAAGTTTGAAGGACAAGTAGACCCAGTGATTACTTTGTGATTTTTCTGTTGTGTATTTTTTCAGTTATCATACTTTATCATAACGCATTTTTTAGATGGTCAATGCGCATTAAAGACAATATATCCCTGAAGTTTGAGCCTCCATGTTTTCATTGTGGTTGAAAGGGACGCACATCCTCATTAACGAAACAGTTCTGTTGGTGAGGGATATTCTCCAAAATCGAAGACGACCAAGATCTAGGTCACTAACTCCTAAGGGGCAAGAGTATGCCGAAGAGGTAAAGTACAAGGCTCTTTGGGAAGCATGGAGAGGTCTGAAGTCTGTATCAGAGGAGATAAAATCTCTGACAGCAGAAAATCCGCCTATAGAAAAAGCAAAGGACATTTACGCTAAGTAGATGGACAAATATTAGCAATTTTTGAATGCCAATGATAAGCATTGTGCGTTGTTGCGGAAGATGCTCGTGCTGAACACTTTGAACGTTGGTATGATGAAGGGATGTTTGGGTAACAAATGTGAAATCCAAATAGAGAATTGTTTTCTAGTAAATCAGAGGAGCAACAAGTTATCAGACCAGCAGGGTACTCAGTCACCAAGGCAGGCTCTTTGGCAAATTCTAAGGCATCAATGAAAAGCAAGATGTCTTCAGTGAAGTTAGAAGTAAAGGCGAAAGAGTTAGAGTTACAAGAAAGAGAGAAATTGATAAAAGATAAGCAAGCTCTTGAAAAGAAATTGAAATTGTTAGAAATAGAACTACCGCACCAGGCAGAGTCACACGAGATCCAGACAAAGTTAGCCGTGTCTAGAGCTTTAAGTCAGCTCTAGGTGAGGTTGAAAGTGATATTGGCAGCCAGTCTGTTGACAGTGAAAAGAGTGAGAACAATGTTTCAAGCGAAGAGCATAAGCCTTCAAACCAGTGTCATGAGAATGACCATATGGAAAATAAGACAATGGCAAAGGTTGAAGTGATGCCTAGGAAATCAAAGGTCCCTGACAAGGTGCTCAGCGATTTGATTGAAATGCAGAAGCCGAAACTTGAAATAACAGAGTTTGATGGTGACTGTTTAAGATATGGCAGACGATCCAAAAGCCCTGGATGAGTTTACAGTGTTTTTTGAAAGAATGTGAAGCTGCTACCCGTCGTGTTGGTGGTTTTGGTGTGCTTGAGTATTCAGAGAACTTGAAGCACATTTTTCAGAAGTTGTCTATCCATATGCATGATTAGTGGAGAAGTGTTGTCCAAAGCCCTCGTGAGAAGCAAAAGAGTATGGTTACAATGACCTTCTAACGTTCTCAAGTTAGAAGCAACTATCTTACTGATCCAATATATGGCAGAATAACTTGGTTTCGGACAAAAGACAGAAAAGAGAACCGCACAAAGCGCAAGGTTGTTGCTGCAACAAATGTTGAGAATGTGGTCTGAAATATTGGTATTGTTATGGACCACTTTGCCAAGCCAGTTGTTAAAAACTTGAGACGATGACCCTGAAAGACAGGAGAGACTTGGTGAGAAGTTTGAAGGTGTTTTTCAAGTGTTTCAGAAAGGGACATGTTGCAACTAGATGCAAATGAAAGATAGCTTGTCATGTGTGTAATGGTAATCACCACAGGGTCTTACATGATTTCAATCAACAAAAAGAGCAGAAGAGTGACAACCAACCTACCAAAAGTGCAATGACTGCTGATCAGCCAATGAGCGCTCATTGTGCAAGTGGTGGTGGTTGTACTATGCCAATTGCTCCAGTGAAGGTGATTTTAGGGTCTAAGACAGAAAGATGTAATGCATTTTTAGATCCTGGGAGTAATGTATCGTTCTGCACTGAAGGTTTAGCGCAGAAGTTGCAGGCAGCTGGTACCAGGATGACTCTTACCATGAAAAGAATGGGTGCTGCATGTGAATTTCCGACACGGGTGATATCTGGTATGAAGATAGAGGCCATCAGTGGTGAAATGGTTCCAGTGCAACTGCCTCCTATATTTACAAAGGCAAGTTTACCTGTTGAGGAGTGGCACATACCTTCACAGAGGGATATTTCTGCCTGGGAACACCTCAGCAATATTGACCTCCCTAGACTGAAGATCAACAGCAGTATTGATCTGCTTATTGGCAACAATGTTCCAGCAGCCTATGCACCTATAGATGTGAAGACAGACCTACCAGGAAGTCCTTATGCTACAAAGACTCCTCTACGATGGGGTACTTGGGGTGTTAAGAAGACTGGAAAGGGAAAGAATTGTAGCAATTTTGTCATTGCTGACAGTAGTCTGGAGAAGTTGTATAAACAAAGTCTGAACTAGAGAGAAGAGTAGATGATAGAAGAGAGATGTCCTGGGAAGACAAGCGTTATATGGAGGTGATGGATAGTTCTTGTAAGATGTTAATGTCATTACCAAGTGGGTGGTCTGCCCAGAGATCAAATGTGAGTATACCCAATAACTGACTGATGGGAGAACTACGGTTGAAAGATCTGCAAGTGAAAATAAATAATAATCCCCAATTCAAAGCAGATTATATTGACTTCATGGAGAAAGTAATTGCCAGTAGATATGCAGAAGAAGGTTCAGATGGACAGAAACCAAAGGAGGGAAGAGAATGGTATATACCACATCATTGGGTGTACCACCCTAGAAAGCCGTATAAGATGAGTTTTGTGTTTGATTGTGCGGCAAAGTGCAGTGGGATATCCCTGAATGATGTTCTGCTTCCTGGTCCAAATCTGAAGAATGATCTTCAGAGAGTGCTGATGAGGCTTAGAGAGTTTCCAGTATCCTTCTCAAGTGACATTGAGTGCATGTTCTATCAAGTGAAGGTGCCTGAGAGTCAACGAGACCTGCCGAGATTATTATGATTGCCAAAAAGCGATAAGAGTCAGAAGCCTAAGGCATATCGTAGGGGTGTGCATTTGTTTGGAGCGGTATCTGCACCATCATGCTGTAATTATAGCCTCAGAAGAACAGGTGCAGACAACAGATGTAATGGCAGTCAAGAGGCAGTCGACATTCTTCATAATAATTTCTACATGGATGATGGACTATAGTCAGTTGAAAATGTTAAAGAGCCATTCACTTGGTAAGTGAGCTGAAGGCTTGTGCAAGAAGGTCGGCTTCAACCCAAACAAGTGGTCAAGTAATGAGAGAGAGAGGTGTTGAAGGAAATTCCAGTGATGGATTGAGCTAAAGAGCTGATAGACCTAGACCTGGAACATCGCAGCTTCCTGCAGAGAGAACACTTGGGGTGTTACAGAATGCAGAGACAGATGAGTTCCAATTTAAGTGCCAAATAAAGGAGATAGAGGGGACAAGAAGGGCCATGCTCTCAGTATTAAGCTCGATCTATGATCTTTCGGGGTTTATAGCACCCCTTCTCATTCCTGCAAAGACTGTGCAAACAGGAAGCTGGATAGGATGACGAACTAAGTGATGATATATTTAGAAAGTGACAGACCTAGAAAACGAGCATCCAAGACTTGGAAGAAGAAAAGTTTCCTTGATGCTGTGTGCCAGCAGAATTTGGAAATATGACATAAAGAGAGTTGCATGCCTTTGCTGATGCCATCGAAATTGGATATGGTTGTGTTATCTACACAAGACAGATAATGTAAATGGAGACATACATTGTTCATTTGTCTTTGCCAAGGCAAGAGTGACTACTTTGAAGAAGGTGACTATACGCGATTAGAACTTATGGCTGTGGCATTAGCAGTGAGAATGGTCCCTATAGTTCAAAGAGAGTTAGACTTTAAGATTAACAAGGCTCTGTATTGGACGGACAGCACAGCAGCTCTGAGATATATCATGAATGATAGAGCAAGATACCAAACCTTTGTTGCAAACTGTGTTCAGGTCATCAGAGAAGCTTCAGTTCCCGAGCAGTGGCACTATGTGGATACCAAGGTGAACCCCCCAGACTTGGCGTCAAGAGGTGTTCAGACAACCAGAGAGCTGAACGACAGTAATTGACTTTGTGGACCAGACTTTCTGTTGCAAAAGGGAAGATGAATGGTCAAAGCAAGTGATTTACATGCAGATGGAGGAGAAAGTGAAGACTAGCTGTGTGACCATTCAGTCTGATGATACTTGAGTCATTGAATCTTTGGTGACAAGAATCTCCGGCTGGTGTAAATGAAAGAGAGTGATGTCCTGGGTTATCTTGGCTAAGAAGAAGTTTTTGAAGTTGATTGAGAGATTAGCAGAGCAAGTTGAAGAATCTATTCTACGTTTGACTCAAAGATGTTAAATGAGAGTGAATTAGCTATAGTGAAGGCCATTCAAAGTGAGGCATACTTTGAAGAGACGCAAGCTCTATCAAAGGGCAAGACGGTCTCTAAGAGAGGTCGGCTTTTCAAATACCATCCTGTGTTGACAGATGGGGGTCTTATCCGTGTTTGTGGCAGACTCAATGAAGCAAACCTACCCTATGAGACAGAGCATCTATTAGTATCACAAAAGAATGGACAAGTATCAGTCATGATTGTCAAAGATGCCCATTCTACTGTTGGCCATTTGGGAAGAAATGCCTTATTGGCAAAGGTGAGGGAGACGTACTGGATCTATGGAGCAATCCAGTTGGCGAAGAGAGTTGTTAGGAGTTGTGTCACATGCCGGCGATATCAAGCACTGCCTTGGGAACAGATGATGGCCGACTTGTCAGCAGATACTATGGAAAGCCATGACTGCCTTATATGGTCTAATATCATGTTGTGCTGGGCATTCAATATATTGTGCTGGGTATTTGATATTGTGTGCTTGGCATTCAATATATTATGCTGGGCATTCGATAAGTTGTGCTGGGCATTCAATATGTTGTTCTTGGCGTTCGGTATGTTGTTCTAGGCATTTAATTTATTGTCCTAGGCATTCATATGTTGCGCTCAGCATTTGATATGTTGTCCAAGGCATTTAATATGTTCTAGGTCTAACTTTTACGCCATGTGAAAAGGTCATGACTTTTTACTCAGCATGATTCTCGACTTTGGCGGAATTCTAAGAAAGGAAGTTAACTTAGACAGTGAGGTAGGGTAGAATGTACTCCTTGGCTTAACCCTGCCAAACTTCAAACCCCAGGCCTACCTACGCCTAGCATAGCCCAGGCCAATCTATTATGTGATTCAAATCTGATGTCGACATGGGTAGGTATTATTATGGTCTTTTTCATCCCCGGTCACACCCTCGATGGGGGATGTACTGCAGTTAAAGTCCGTAATACGATTTTAATCGAATTGAGCCGAGCCTAGCCCAACAAATATAGGGGCTTCGCAAAGCGCCAAGCCACATACTGTACCTAAAAGCAACTTGAACAGCAAAGCCAAAGCACAGGCTACACTGTTTGTCCGGTAGAATGACAATAAGTGGCGAGCGACGCAGATTTGACGTTTAAGTAGAACTTGGTATTGATAAAGTCAGTAAAGTTGTAGTATATATTACACGCACCTACTCCATTCCTAAATGTAAACCACTTGTTCCAAATATTGCTTCACTAGCGGCAGATTCTCAAAGATAAAATAATAAACAGTACACACACCCTTTTCACACTTTTATAACAACCAGTTTCTTATTAAATTCCCTACAGGCTTGTCTCATCCGTAACAGTTGATTACTAATTACTGAAATTTTAGAATGCATCGGAAATTACAAATCCCCAGACTGATACAGCCTTTACATGACTTTATTTTTACTCATTCTGTGTGCCAAAGCTCCTATGTCCCTGTACTATGGCTAATCGACCACGTTCATTCAACATTCAACATTTACCAATGCTAAGTCTGTCGCCTAAACTGGCGCCAATCAAGTAATATTTCCTTGTTGTTTTTTTCACCACACTTTGACTTTAGTAGTTCTTAAGCTTGTTTTCACATTTAATATACAGTGTGCCGTGTTGTGCAGCAGTGTGTAGAATAGTAGAGTAGTAAGGTCAAACTGCACATAGTCCAGTCAAAATAGGTTTAGACCCACCACAAATTGCAACATAATTTTTTCTTCAGAATGCATTTTTGAGAGGTACCCAGAACAACATATCAAAAGTTTACTCGAATCTACCTTGGGGAAATATGTCTAATTTGCATAAATCAAATATGGCTGCCAGCCGTCCTACAAAATAATATAATCGGCCATATATCTCATGTTAAACACGCTATTTCAGTGATTTCGAAGGGAATCATTTTGGAGATATAAATTTGTGTGTAGACAGTTAGTTAATTTGCATAATTCCAATATGGCGGCTAACATTCCTAAAAAATACATTCTTGGTTATATACTACGTAATAAACAAGCTATTTCAGTGATTTTAAAGTCAAAAGTGTATTTCTTTGCCATGGACAAACAATTTTGGAGGTAAAATGCTCTGTACATGCAATTTCTTAATTTGCATAAATTCAATATGGCGGCCAACATTTAAACAAAAGACGTTTGCGATCGTATACCACATATTAAATAAGCTATTTCAGTGATTTTAAAGTTAAAAGTATATTTCTCTGGCAGGGATAGACAAATTTGGAGGTACAATGTTCTGTACAGGCAATTTGCTAATTTGCATATATCCAATGTGGCGACCAACATTTATACAAAATACATTTGCGATCGTATATCACGTATTAAATACGCTATTTCAGTGATTTTAAAGTTTAAATATATTTCTTGGCCATGTAGAAACACATTTGGCGTTTCGTTGTTTTGAAAGGCGCTTTGACAATTTGCATAAATTAAATATGGCTGCCAAATTAATGCCGCATTGCTTAATAGCTTTAAATATCAATAAGGTTCTGGTATAGTTATAGCACTTCGAACCTAACAAAAAGAAATTGTGAAGTCTTTGGACAGGTGTGGTTTTTATCAGTGTCTAGAGGTGCTGTTCCCTTGTATTTATCAAATGTTTAATTGATATCTTCTCATTCTTAGGTAGAATTTAATTACCTTGCATTCTGTAAGCATCGTGTGGCTGTTTGAAAGGGGATTTTCACGAGTGTCAGTTACTTAGCTCTCAGATAGTTTTCTAAATTTTGTGTTTTCTGTTGTTCTGTGAGGTCCATTTTTACTTCAGTATGAATGGGAGTTTCATGATTTGTTTAAGTCTCGTCATATATTGAAGTGTCATTTTTCCAGATGTACATGTTTGTGTTGTGTTATATTTGGATTCTGTTGAGATGATTAGGTGTTTGAATGAATTTTAAGCCATTGCTAAGCATGCAGTTTTCAATTTTTGTAAGTTTGTGTGTTAATAAGGTTTTTATGGGTCTGACATTGTTGCAATAATGCTAAGTTTTAAGTTATGTGTATTGTGGCCTTTGTTATTTTTGATCAAATTATTATTTTGAATCTGCATTTTTATTAGCTTTGCTTTGTTTTTTGTAGTTTTGCTTTATATATAATGACTTCTTGCCTATCTTCTAGGGAGATCTACAGTTAAATATGTTTGTAAGTCAATATATAAGTCTGCCAAATTCGCTATAACTTTTTTTTTTCAAAATACAGTATTCTTATTGAGTATTTTAACACATTCAGGTACCACAAACACCTATTAAAATAAACTTTAATTCTGAAATGGATCGTTACTATAAATAAATTTTAGCATATTTTTCACATTTTTAAAAATAAATGTCTAAGAACTTAACAGTTTCTTTTTGATAGGTTCTTTAGTGCTTTAAACTATACCAGAACCTCATTTATATTGAAACCTATTAAATAATGGAACATTAATTTGGCAGCCAAATTTAATTTATGCAAATATATCAAAGCGTCTTTTTAAAACACTGAACCACCAAAAGTGTTCCTTCATGCCCAAGATATATTTTTAAACTTTAAAATCAATGAAATAGCTTATATTATATGTGGTCCATTGTAGATATGTTGGATGCCAAATTGGATTTATGCAAATTAAGGCCATCGTCTGGGCTAATGTCGGTCAAAATGCTCAAAAAATCAAATTTTATTTTTTTCCTTCATTGTCACTCTCGACATGTATACTTTCAAATAAGCTATATCATTCTTCAAAAAATATTAACTAAAATCGAGAAAAATCGCGTTTTTTCCCCACTGACCCCTGATCAAATTTATTTAGTCAAATTATATATTCAAAATAGGTAAATCGCTATTTTTGGTTGCCTAAAAACTTTGTTGAGTTATGGCATCATGTATGAAGTAGTGACCATTTGCTTGCTTATTGAAGCAGCTTTTTCAGAGGTAAAAATATGGCGTTGTGGAAATTGTGAGTTTGAGACTAATTGCAGTCTAAAAAAGCCAGATCAATGAGTAATCGGGAAGAAATTTGCAACAAATGATTCTGTTTTATATTTTGTGTGGATATTACTGTAAGGCATATGAAGATTTTCATTCAGGTATAGCAATTAAACCAGAAAACAAACCATATTAGACGTTATGGTGTCCATATACATAACAAGTAAAGAATCTCACATGAATTTCATTATCATGCTGATTATAAAATCAATGTTTTTTTTTATGATTAACAGTTCATTTTTCACTTAGAAAGCAATTACAACCAGACTTTTGTAAATAGAATTCTAACTGACAATTTAAACTTGTCAAATACCCTATTTGAGGTCGTAAACTTTGCATGAAGTATGAGTATCACCTTTATGTTGTAAACATTTCAATCCAATATTCCTAGCAATTGTGTTTTGTACTGCATTCGTTTCTTGTGGCAGTAATAACTCTTGAAAGAATGGTTGGAATGCAATGAAAATCAGCCAACAAATGTGAAATTAAATACTTTACAAAATAAACCTCAAAAAACAAGGTCATTCAATCATGTCATAGTAGAAACTTGACGGAAAGTTGTGAAATTTATTAATTTTTCAATCTTACCGAGATGACTATGATTTAATTTATATTGACATCTTATACAGTCATAGATTTAGGTTCATATTGTAATACATATACATCTGAATGCTACAGAAAAAATTCGGTTGTTGTATGACTTTTCGTTCAATAGATATCTTTGCCACAAATTTCCTCATATTTTTAACCCTGAAATTGTAGCCATGGCAACCGAATATCCGGTTTTCCCCCTGCACTGCATCTTACCATCTACTGCAACAAAAAGATGACAAACTCTGAAAATAAGGTACTACATGGTTAGTGTTTTAAAATAGCCCCTACGATAGCCTTAACAAAGTGCCTACGCAAACCATAGTATCTCAAACATGTTTGTCTGGGCAAAAAAATATACTTGTAAATGTAAAATCACCGTAATAGCTTGTTTAATATGTGGTATAGTACTGAAAATGTATTTTTTAGGAATGTTAGCCACCATATTGGAATTATGCAAATTAACTAACTGCCTATATACCGCATTACATCTCCTAAATGATTTCCCTTGCCAAATAAGTAGTGTTGGACTTTGAAATCGCTAAAATAGCTTGTTTAACATGTAATATATATGGCCAATTAAATTATTTTGTAGGACGGCTGGCTGCCATATTTGATTTATGCAAAGTAGAAATGTTTCCCCAAGGTAGATTCGAGTAAACTTTTGCTATGTTGTTCTGGGTATCTCTCCAAAATGTATTCTGAAGAAAAAATTATGTTGCAATTTGTGATGGGTTGGGTGCCAAAATCTCGTAAATTTACAGGACTAACAGGCCAGTGGAAATTGGAGTGTGTTGCGTCATTTTTTCAAGGGACGCTGCGTGAGAGCGGAAGTCGGTTTGGTATATTATTGCTTAGGAAACGCTCAGTTTATTTCTAAAGGGAGGGAGACAAGTTGGCGGGGAAGTCAGATTTCAAAAGTAGATAGACCTTCAGGACCAAAACGTGTGACCCCTATGTTCTACAAAATTAATGTACAGAATTTTTGTTGATCAATTTTTATTGGCCTGTGATTTTGAAAAAATACTGGCCCTCCCTCCCTATAATTTTCCTCCAGTCCCTTTCTGCAGATGCCCCTTAATGTAGAATTCGTAAACACACATTCGCTGGTCACCAGTTCATGCATTTAGAAGGCGGCGTTGAATCCCGAATTTTGATTTATCAATGAAAATGAATCAATTGGATCGTGGCTCGGGCATAGCACGTAGCACGTGAATTAGGCTTACCCATATTGAATGCCAAGCACAATATATTGAATGCCCAGCACACTAGTCCGCCTCATACCGACAACGTGAGTAAAAGAACTGTTCACTTGCCCAAACTTTCCTTACCCTGATATGCTGGCGATTTGCTGCAATGGCAAACTTTCCACGATTCATTTGATTCGGCCGTCAATCAAGACTTGTCTCTCTCAAACGTGCAGAAATTTCAGTATTTAAGGGGACAACTCGATGATGAAGCAAGTCATGTGATTGAAGGCTTAGCTTTGACCAATGACAATTATGAGAACGCCATGGACTTACTCCGTGCACGTTTCGGTCAAACACACAAGTTGGTCAGTGCATATGCGTGCCCTCTGGGAAATTCGACAACCGAGGGATAAGGTAGAAGACCTGAGGCAGTTTCATGACACTTTAGAAAGCTACATACGGGGCTTACAGTCACTCGGCAAAGTACAGGACTCATACGGAGATTTGCTTGTGCCTGTAATTATCGACAAAATTCCAGAGAGAATTCGAACACTGATTACACGGGAGCATGGTGATAAAGAATGGCGTCTTTAGGATCTACGTATTGCCATTTTGAAGGAAATTCACGCAGTGGAAGCTGGCACCTCATCGGAACAAACTGACGTCACAGACCCCCAGCCAACGTAAAAAACAATCATCGTTCGCCTTCCAGGCAAAAAGGCCATAAGCTTAAAGAGTCGCCCCTGTGTATTCTGCAAAGCATCACACTCGCCTACAGTCTGTGCGGTTGTAACTGACCCTGTCAAACGAATGGAAATTGTCAAAAGAGATTTGTTATGTTTCAACTGTTTTGGAACACACAAAGCTGCAGCCTGTAAATCCAAGTTCAGATGTAGGAAGTGCAGACGAAGACACCATAATGCCCTCTGTAATGGCACAGATCACATTACAAAGAAACCAGAAAGTGAAACTGTTACAGTACACAGTAAACTTGCACTTGGAGACCAGAAACATCCGTGTGGACCAGTCTTGTTGAAGACTGATGTCACTACTGCTGTATTAACAGCAGCCCATATGGCGACCAACATTTATACAAAATACTTTGCGATCGTATACCACGTATTAAATAAGCTATTTCAGTGATTTTAAAGTTTAAATATATTTCTTGGGCATGTAGAAACACTTTTGGCGTTTCGTTGTTTTGAAAGGCGCTTTGACAATTTGCATAAATTAAATATGGCTGCCAAATTAATGCCGCATTGCTTAATAGCTTTTAATATCAATAAGGTTCTGGTATAGTTAATAGCACTAGGAACCTATCAAAAAGAAATTGTGAAGTCTTTGGACAGGTTTGGTTATTATCAGTGTCTAGAGGTGCTGTTCCCTTATATTTATCAAATGTTTGATTGCTATCTTCTCATTCTTAGGTAGAATTTTCAATACTTGCGTTCTGTAAGCATTGTGTGGCTGTTTCTAAAGGGGATTTTTACTTAGCTTTCAAATAGTTTTCTAATTTTGTTTTCTGTTGTTCTGTGAGGTCCAATTTTATTTCAGTATGAATGGGAGTTTCGTGATTTGCTTAAGTCTCATAATATATTGAAGTGTCATTTTTCCGAGTTTACATCTTTGTGTCGTGTAACATTTGGATTCTGTTGAGATGATTAGGTGTTTGAATGAATTTTAAGCCATTGTTAAGCATGCAGTTTTCAATTTTTGTAAGTTTGTGTGTTGATAGTTTTTATGAGTCTGACTTTGTTGCAATAATGTTAAGTTTTAACTTATGTGTATTGTGGCCTTCGTTGTATTGAATGCCCAGCAGAACATATCGAATGCCCAGCACAACATATCGAATGCCCAGCACAATATATCGAATGCCAAGAACAACATATTGAATGCCCAGCACAATATATTGAATGCCAAGCACAACATATCAAATGCCCAGCACAATATATTGAATGCCCAGCACAACATATTGAATGCCCAGCACAACATATCAAATGCCCAGCACAATATATTGAATGCCCAGCACAACATATTGAATGCCCAGCACAACATATCAAATGCCCAGCACAACATATCGAATGCCCAGCACAATATATCGAATGCCAAGCACAACATATCGAATGCCCAGCACAACATATTGAATGCCAAGCACAACATATCGAATGCCCAGCACAATATATTGAATGCCAAGCACAACATATCAAATGCCCAGCACAACATATTGAATGCCCAGCACAACATATTGAATGCCCAGCACAACATATCAAATGCCCAGCACAATATATTGAATGCCCAGCACAACATATTGAATGCCCAGCACAACATATCAAATGCCCAGCACAACATATCGAATGCCAAGAACAACATATCGAATGCCAAGCACATTATATCAAATGCCCAGTACAACATATCAAATGCCAGCACACTATATCGAATGCCCAGCACAATATATTGAATGCCCAGCACAACATATCAAATGCCCAGCACAATATATTGAATGCCCAGCACAACATATTGAATGCCCAGCACAACATATCAAATGCCCAGCACAATATATTGAATGCCCAGCACAACATATCAAATGCCCAGCACAACATATCGAATGCCCAGCACAATATATCGAATGCCAAGCACAACATATTGAATGCCCAGCACAATATATTGAATGCCCAGCACAACATATCAAATGCCCAGCACAATATAATGAATGCCAAGCACAACATATCAAATGCCCAGCACAATATATTGAATGCCCAGAACAACATATTGAATGCCCAGCACAACATATTAAATGCCCAGCACAATATATTGAATGCCCAGCAAACATATTGAATGCCCAGCACACATATCAAATGCCCACCACAACATATCGAATGCCCAGCACAATATATCGAATGCCAAGAACAACATATCGAATGCCAAGCACATTATATCAAATGCCCAGTACAACATATCAAATGCCCAGCACACTATATCGGATGCCCAGCACAACATATCGAATGCCCAGCACAATATATCGAATGTCTAGAACAACATATCAAATGCCAGCACAACATATCAAATGCCCAGCACAACATATCAAATGCCCAGCACAACATATTGAATGCCCAGCACAACATATTGAATGCCCAGCACAACATATCAAATGCCCAGCACAACATATTGAATGCCCAGCACAACATATTGAATGCCCAGCACAATATATCGAATGCCCAGCACAACATGATATTAGACCATATAAGGCAGTCATGGCTTTCCATAAGATACAGTTGAGGCGGAAGTATCACCATTTACGTTCTGTTGTTTGGACTATTTTGGTCATTTGATGGTGCGCAGAGGAAGATATAAGTTGAAGCGGTATAGTGTTATATTTACCTGCTTATCTTTGAGAGCTGTACACTTAGAAGTTGCACATTCGTTTGAAACTGATGCGTGCATTAATGCCATTCGTGGATTGTGGCAAGAAGAGGTCCTGTCAGGAGTATACGTTCTGATTATGTTACAAATATAGTAGGGTCAGAGGAGCTGAGACAGATGCTCGAAAGGTTGGACCAGTCTAAGATGAATGATGCGTTGTGCCTAGAAGGTATTGAGTGGCATTTCAACCCCTTACAGCATCGCACTTTGGTGGAGTGTGTCGGAAAGCAAACCCATTATAGAGATATTCCAACACTGTAAACATTTGGTGGGCGTTTCCATAGTAAAAGAGTTTCCTGCCAGTTTGCTGTCACATGATTAGGCGGGGCATGTACGTTAGTTATACGAATAAAACTCACGACATTGAGTGTATGAAAAGTCTGTCTCTGCGTGTCTCAGTTTCCTTGTGAACTCGCTTCATGGGGAAAGCGAGAGAACTATAAGGTGTACAACACCTCCCCCACATTGGTGCCGAGACCAGGATACATCCGGAAACCAAGACCATGACAGAAAACTCAGCAGAGACACCCGAAGCAAGTGGCCAGAACAATAGCGCCCAACAACCGCGACCGAAACTATCAAGAGCGGGACAACGGACAAGGATGGAATGCCTCCTTCGACAAGCTGAGGAGCTTATGGAGCAACCGGTGAACACAGACCGCCTTGATACACTGAGTGGGCTTATCCACTGCATGAAAACACAAGAGTTCAGATAAAGTCAAATTAATAAGTTGCTTCTATTATAGTATAATACAAGTGAATTCACATGAAATTACATGAATACACGCTTGCTGAATACAAAAAATGGATTCTTGACTGTATTCATCTGTATATGCACTCTTCAGCTAAAATACAGATTATAATCCGTGCTAATACAGTGAGTATTACTGGGTTTTATGCAGTGATCAAAACCATGGAAGAGAATATCAAGACCATAGGGCTGCTAGACGAGACTATATTATAGGACACCACCGACGGCGGGTACAATGATGAATTCATAGAACAGGATGAAGTAACCACTGGCTTCATTCTACACATCGAAAAGGTACGGCGATATTTTACTCGTCAAGAAAACAAAATCAGCGTAGTGCCTACTCAGGCAAACACTAGTCCGCCTCATACCGACAACGTGAGTAAAAGAACTGTTCACTAGCCCAAACTTTCCTTACCCCAATTTACTGGTGTTTGCTGCAATGGAAAACTTTCCACGATTCATTTGATTCGGCGTCAATCAAGACTTGTCTCTCTCAAACGACGACGAGGGGACAACTCGATGATGAAGCAAGTCATGTGATTGAAGGCTTAGCTTTGACCAATGACAATTATGAGAAGGCCATGGACTTACTCCGTGCACGTTTTGGGCAAACACACAAGTTGGTCAGTGCATATGCGTGCCCTCTGGGAAATTCGACAACCGAGGAATAAAGTAGAAGACCTGAGCAGTTTTACGACACTTTAGAAAGCTACATACGGGGCTTAGAGTCACTCGGCAAAGTACAGGACTCATACGGAGATTTGCTTGTGCCTGTAATTATCGACAAAGTTCCATGGAGAATTCGAACACTGATTACACGGGAGCATGGTGATAAAGAGTGGCGTCTTCAGGATCTACGTACTGCCATTTTGAAGGAAATTCACGCAGTGGAAGCTGGCACCTCATCGGGACAAACTGACGTCACAAACCCCCAGCCAACGGTGGCCTTTCTCGTAAAAAACAATCATCGTTCGCCTTCGCAGCAAAAGGCCATAAACTTAAAGAGTCGCCCCTGTGTATTCTGCAAAGCATCACACTCGCCTACAATCTGTGCGGTTGTAACTGACCCTGTCAAACGAATGGAAATTGTCAAAAGAGATTTGTTATGTATCAACTGTTTTGGAAACACAACAAGCTGCAGCCTGTAAATCCAAGTTCAGATGTAGGAAGTGCAGCCGAAAACACCATAATGCCCTCTGTAATGGCACAGATCACATTACAAAGAAACCAGACAGTGAAACTGTTACAGTACACAGTAAACTTGCACTTGGAGACCAGAAACATCCGTGTGGACCAGTCTTGTTGAAGACTGATGTCACTATTGCTGTGAATGGAAATAATCGCATCAAGGTCATTATCTTACTCGACGAGGGTTAACAGCGATCGTTCATTACCGATGACTCCGCTAATCTACTCAAACTACAGACGCAAGGGACTGAGAAAATCAACTTGGCGCCCTTTGGCTCAACTTCTAACGGTATTCGTGCCATGAACAACACAACTATCCATCTTGAAACGGTCATCGGACCGAACATATCAGTTAAAGTGCTCATAATACCAAGAATTTCAACTCCCATGAGAACTCATTTAACAAGATCAGTGCTGGATCTTCCATATTTAAAGGAACTCAACATTGCTCAACGTCTTGGTAGTGAATCGGCAGAAATTGATATTCTCATTGGGGCAGATTACTATTGGACAGTAGTGGGAGATGATATTTGTAGAGGTCCTGGACCAACAGCCATGCCGTCCAATTTGGATATCTGCTCTCAGGACCAACCAACATTAAGAGTCCTGTGAGTGCAAGCTCATCAACAACAATACTACATGTCATGACTGACAGTAAGGCAGACCAAGAGATAATGACGCAATACTGGGACTTAGAGACTTTAGGCATCAAAGAGAACTATAACACGGATATCACCAACAACGTTTGGTTTGAAAAATATCGTGTAACACATTTGGAAAGGTCATTGGAAGGTCAATACATCGCAAGTTTGCCATGGCATGAAGAAAATCCACCACTACCCACTAGTTTCGAGATTGCCAATTTGAGAACCCGACCAATGGTACGCAGACTAGAACCAGAACTCAGATATAAATATGATGACATCATCATGGATCAAGTAGCCAAGGGATTTATCAGCAAGATGGATAATGCAGACCATTCCAAGGGCCATTACTTACCACACCATGCAGTCAAGAAGGATTCTGAAACTACACCTATCCGTATTGTGTATGATTGTAGCTGCCAGAAATCATCAGAACAACCAAGCCTCAATGATTGCTTAGAGAAAGGTCCGCACTTGTTGAATGATCTGAGCGCTATACTGTTACGTTTCCGAGCACACAATGTAGGATTTTCGAGTGATATTGAAAAGGCATTTCTTCATGTGCAGATGGCCGATAAAGATCGTGACTATACCAAGTTCCTGTGGATTTCAGATCCTGATAATCCAGAGAGTCAGTCTGAAACATACGTTTCAATGTGGTGCTGTTTGGTGCAGTGTGTTCACCATTCATCTTGAACTCTGTTGTGAAAACACACCTTGAAGAAAACCCATCGCACGTCACATCAGATAGAGAACGTGTATGCGGACAAAACTGTTAGCGGTGCTTTCGATACAAAGGACACAATGACATACTACGAAGAAGCAAACTCAGTCATGTCCAGTGATGGCTTTCGACTACGATCATGGGTATCAAATGATGAGAAACTGAATGAAGTTGCAAAGAATGACGAAATAGCAAAATCGAAGGGGAAGTCAGCACTCTTGGATGAAATGGATAACGCAGTCTGATAAGTTAACATATGTGGAGAAAAACTTCGATGAGGACAGCCCTACCACAAAACGAGAGATAGTACGCGCGACATCAAGTATCTTTGACCTATTCAGATACCTTTCGCCAGTCCATGTGAGTGCAAAGAAGCTCATCCAAGAACTGTGGCAACAACAACGAGGATGGGACGAACAAATACCTGAACATTTAGAGCAGGAATGGCACAAAATTCGGAGCAACCTCAAAGATGCTCTAGACATACAGATCAACCGCCAGTACATCAAAGAGTTAACACAAGAAAAGGAATGTGAACTTCATGTGTTTTCCGATGCCAGTCAGAGTGCTTATGGTGCTCCAGTGTACATAAAGCATGGTAAACTAACGTCGCTTTTTATGGCCAAGAGTCGTGTAAAGCCCCTGAAGGATATCTCACTGCCATGCTTAGAACTGATGGGTGCTGTCATAGCAACCAGACTCGCAAACCATGTGACATATGCTCTGCATGGTACACTTTCCCTCAGTATGGATCAACAACCAAGCAGTTATCCATTAGATTGTGGGAAACAAGACGCTACCAGTCTTCGTACAAAATAGAGTCAATGAAATCAAAAAGCATGATTTCGAAGTAAAATACTGCCCCACAAAGGATAACCCGGCAGACTTACTCACGAGAGGAGTCACAGCCAGTGAACTGAAAAACTCAGACCTATGGTGGAAGGGACCACATTGGTTAAGTGACGGTGATTGGCCAATCTGTGAAATCTTCGATAGCAAAGTGCTACTGCAACATGAAGCAATCAATTAACGAGACAAGCCCAGCATGTCAACCACAAGCCCAGCTGACAAGACCGTGGAATTCGTATCCACAAACTGATTGATGCCAACCGCTACAGCTCCCTGAGAAACTGCTTCATGTCACCGCATACTTACTGAAGTTTACTTCAAAACTGAGAGGAAGCAAGACTCCCATGGGAACCCTAACATTTCAGTGCAAGATACCAGAGACGCAGAAGCCCTATTGATCACAGGAATTCAAGCCGAAATGCACGTCAATGAAATTGCTGCCTTAAGGAAAACCAGGACAATGAGAGAACCCCTGGTGAGACAGTTACAGTTGTTCATAGACAGAGATGGTATACTTCGTCCAGGTGGAAGGCTCCATAACGCACCGATCAACGAGGAGACGAAATTTCCCATACTACTACCCAGAAACCACGCATTCACAAGACTTGTCATACAACAGCTCACATCAGAGTACTTCACTCAGGAATGTAGGCAACCATGACAAATATTCAACAATGTTACTGGATTCCTCGCATACGTGAAAGTGTAAAAGGTTTACTTCGGAAATGCGTCAAGTGCTGAAAAATGGCAGGGAAGCCATACAGAATGCTGATAACACCACCTCTCCAATCGTACCGAGTTAGCGACGCTCCGCCCTTCACAGTGACTGTCATAGATTTCACAGGAGCACTACACGTCATTTCTCCTACAAGAATTCTGAAGCAAGAAATTCTGAAGATAAAGTGTACATCTGCCTATTCACATGTGCCTCAACGCATGCCGTACATTTGGAAGTTGTGACTGATCTGTCTACGAAAACATTTCAGACGTTCTCTCAGCCTGTCATTCATTACCGAGCAAGAGCAGCTGATGAAATACGCAAGATAATAGTCCAGACAGGTACAATGTCACATGATCAACAATTGAGTAGAATGGCTGTTCATTCCAAAGAGAGCCCCATGGTTTGGTGGGTTCTTGGAGACGTTAATCGGACTTACCAAAACAGCCATAAAGAAAGTTCTAGGACGCACACGGATGAACCGATGAACTTACTACTGTGGTTGTTGAGATGGAAACCATGCTCAACCAGCGTCCACTGACTTACATCGGAGATGATGTACCACTGACTCCGTCACCGTTACTCTGCGGTCGTAACATAAACACGCTTCCACTTGAGCTGACCGATAACAGTGAAATCACCGACCCTACATTCACAGTGAATACCACAGAATGTCGAAGCGATCTTGAAAACCGCGCAAGATTTCTTGCAAAACTGAAGAACCACTTTGGCGTCGATGGTATACAGAGTACTCACCTGCCCTCCATGAACGCCACTATGTGAAAGGAAAAGCCAGAAGTGCCATAAAGACTGGCGACCCGGTGATTGTACATAGCGATGACAGACAGACTGAACTGGAACCTTGCTGTGATGGAAGAGCCTAAATACGGGTATGATGGACTCGTACGTTCCGCGACAATCAGAGCGAAGAAAGGTAACACAATACACCCTATATCTAAGTTAAATCCACTGGAGTTAGGCTGCAAATCAGACCAGACATCAGTCGATGCTGTGGAGGACAATACCAGAACAGACTCACAGGAAACTGATGTACCCAATGCGAAAGAATGCTCCACGCGGAAATCTGCAGTAAAGGCTTGCAAAAACATCAAACGATGGACACAAAGTCTATATCTAATCAATGAGTAAAGACACAGTGAAAGTATCACTGTAGTGTTAGTAACATTTATTAGAGTTTGTTGAAAGTTTTAAAAAATGACTTTTGTTTGTTAGATTTCGTGTTCAGATTAGAGACTTACAAATCATTGACTTTCAAAATTCGATACTTCCAAAATGTTACAAATATCGCGAGATTCGTATCAGAAAATGACACTTGATTGAAGTGTTCGTTGTTTTTATTAGTTTACTGTTTCTATATCAGTTATTACTGCTATTGGACTTAGTAGAGAAATTGCAACACTGTAACCATTTGGTGTGCGTTTCCATAGTAACTGAGTTTCCCGCCAGTTTGCTGTCACATGATTAGGCGGGGCATGTACATTAGTTATACGAATAAAACTCACGACTTTGAGTGTATGAAAAGTCTGTCTCTGCGTGTCTCAGTTCCTTGTGAACCCGCTTCTTGGGGAAAGTGAGAGAACTATAAGGTGTACACACACCTCCCCCACAGAGTGTGCGAGAGGATGGTCTGTACAACCAGGAAGGTCTTGTTCAGTCTGTTTAGAGAACAGCCCCTTATAGTAGATGATGAGACGCTCGGTACTGTATTTTGTGAGGTTGAGAACATAATCAACAATGGACCATTGACTACAACATCATCAGATCCTAATGATTTGTTGCCGCTGACACCTAAGATGCTAATACACCAATAAGCCAGTGTTTGAGAAAAAATGACATTTATGCAAGGAAACGTTGGCGTCAAGCTCAATACTTGGTCGATGTTATTTGGTTCCGCTGGAGAAAGGAGTATTTGTTTACCTACAGCAGAGGATCCAAGTGGCAAAGGCATAGCCAATTTCTTGATGGCTGCAAACCCTTTTCAGTAGCTATAGGGGCTGTAGTATATGTTAGACAACTTTGCTGTCTGCTTACTGTCGGCCATTGGGAGACATGCGAGATATTCTAGCAGGTAAACGTGCTGGCAAAGTAGGTAGTCTGAAAAGGGTGGCGGATTTGGAGAAGGGGAGCTTGACCAAACTAAGCTTGCTTCGCCTTTTTTTTCTGTCTAACAGCCTGGCCGCCACTGCTGCCTAACACAACTGACCGCAAGTGTCTTGCTCTTGAAAGAGACTGACAAATACAACAAGTCAAGCAGCAAGTCAGTGCCAAGTGACCTGAAAACAGCCTTTCAAATACGGCAAGTCACAGTAAATGCTTCAAAGATATCAAGCAAGCCGCAAACAAGGGAATTGCCAAAGTCAAAGGAAAAACATAACAAAACTTGTCATGACATAATCAATTCCCCTTTTTCTATTCAGTGCTCAGCGTGTAGTACTTGAGCATGGCTATGTCCCTTGCCCAATAATTATGGAGTTAGCCTTTAGGGAAAATAATAAAACAGCCCCTCCCAGAGCCACTACGATTGCCAACTTTCCTGTCATCATTGCTTCATGTTTGGTTTTGGGCTCTCACGGGCAATGCTTACTACATCTTTAAAATTAACACACTAGTTCAATTATGTGTTGTTGCCTTCAGCTTGAACTTAGACCGATCATGCACACCACACACTGTACATGTATGTGCCCCAGAAGAAAAAAGTGACTGCAAGCCTGTTCACTCGATCCATTTAAAAGTTTATATAACTGAATACTAGTACGTTTTTAGAGAAAGACGAGTTATCAGTCTAAAGAAAATTTTCTGAGAAAGGCATGAGTATGGTGACGTCATTTTAAGGATCGAAATAGTCTAGAAATACAGAATGTGACCAAAACATAGTCAGCTGGTTGTTCCTCAGATGTTCAGGCGAAATCCTGCTCGATTTGTCACAATACAACATGATCGAGATATAAAGAGATCTTAACAAATATGAGAAAGGACCAGAACCTGAGAAAGCTGAGAAGCGATTCTAGCGATACCAAGTTCAAATATAACGACAACCATTTTTATGGCATTTATCAGAAGTATGCAACCAAGTTCTGGCACCCACTCACACGCAGCAATGGCGCCTCGAAATTGAATGGGAAATTATCTTGACACTGGCAGCTCAAATGATAGTCTCAGTGGTCACCACTGATTCTGGGTACTCACTGATGGATATTCAAATAGAGCATGAAAAGAAAAAAAACGAGGACTTTACCCTGACGTCGCTGGCTACTCTAACAGTGGCAAGAGCTTATTGTATAAAATGTTCATAATTTCCATACAACCCCTTTCACAGAAAGTGACGCCGCCAACAATGAGAATGTCAAACATCCTTTGCTGAAATATGAAATGTCTCCTCATTCTATTCACAAAGTCGCATGTGTAAAGCCAGCTAGACAGTGAGCTGATCCTGAATCCAGGAATGAATGCGTTAGTAAGAAGATAGAAATGCTCAGAACATGGCCCCAACACTTCTTAAAAAGGCTGGAACGTCGAAGACCGAAACATCAATTCTATGGCCTATTTCTTGAAGAACAGGTTCTGCCTGTTTGTTGACTTGAGAATCTTCAAGTATTGACAGTTCCCTGCCAATGGAAGTATGGGGGCAGCAGTAAATATGTAAGCCACATCAAATAGTGATAACATGTTACTGGCAATATGATGGTGACGCACAGGTTTCATTGGAACAAAACCATCTCAGCAATATTCTCTTCTAAGTATAGGTACACAGCTTGCAGTAGATTGAAGAGAGATGGATGGTGGTTTGTGAGTAGAACCACCGGTCAACATGATCCCTGCCAATGGAAGGATGGGGTGCAGCAGGAAATATGTAAGCCACAGCAAATAGTGATGACATGTTACTGGCACAAGTCAATATGATGGCTGATGCACAGGTTTAATTGGAACAGTTCGACCTGTCTATTGTCGGAAATTTAATTACATTTTTTTCTTGTGCCCCATTTTTTTGAATAACAAAAACCTATAATAAGAGGTTTCTGTTCACAGAAGAGGAAGTCAACCTCGTCCTGGTCCCCTGCATAGGCGTGAGCTAGTGGCTAAAGGTGGTCAACAGAACATAAACAGAAGCGGCGATGCTGATTGGTGTAGATGATGGCGCCAGATCGAAAGATGTGAAGAAGTGGAGCAAAGAGCCAGTCAACTTGAGGTTAAGCATCTGGTATGAGAGCATTAGTGTGTGGGTCGTAACCGTGAAAACACTAGCATCTGATTCAGCAAGGGGTTTAGAAAAATCATCAGGATGGTCATGCTTTCATACATTCCTAGCAAAACAGACAATGAGAGCATCATCAAAGAATACGGAATGGAGCCCGACAAAAAGATGAAGTGGCTGTTCAGCCAGCTGAAGGAGCAGAAACATAGAAAGCTAGTCTTCAGGCTGAGGTCCCCTTACAAAATCACATGTAGCTCAGGACTAGCATTCGTGAGCATAGCTGTTTCCATTTTCAAAACCAAAACCACTTGTCGTCGGGTCACAGTGAAACCCTTCGCTTGGTCTTAATAGATTTTCCGGAAGTGCTGCTGGGCATTTAGTACTGCCTCTGCATCACTCTTGGCCATGCTATACCAACTTACTCAAGACAAAAGCTGCGAAGGAAATCATTAATGCATAGCATAATGCTGCTGAGGTCGCTACCCCACTTGATGGAAATCGTAAGAGAGTTGCTGATGTCATGGACCTCTTTTTCGTAGATTTGTTCAGATGGGGAGGTGATTTTTTCTGTCATTCAGGGGCAGGATTTGCAGATAGTCTTTCAATTGTCAGCCCTATCGACTGCATTGCAGTGGATTATGCACTCTTCGACATTGATGAACTCCACCCGTTTTTGGCTTTCTGTTTGTCAACAATCATCTGTTTGAAACCAAGCTGCGCTGCAAAGCTGTGGTCAAGTTATAGTCGATCATCCACTCTCTTGCCAGATCTAGGTAGACTTTGCCTGTTGACTTATGTTTGGAGGACGATCTTGTTTCGCAGCTTAATGCCGTCGGATAGGGTGTCGATGGTGTAGTTGCCAAGTCACACCATCTTTCTTCCCATTGCCCAGTTGAAATGTGATAGCAGACGATGTTGTTCTGTCACATTGTACCAAAAGCTGTACAGTGTGCTGTTCGCACCCAGATGCCAGCAACTCTAATTGTAGCTGTAGTGGCGCCCTAGAAGAGCAAGCTTGATCACATATGATATATCAGTGAGGGATACCCACTGACGATACAGAGAAAGAACGACAATGACTTTTTTTGTAGTGCAGACATGCTGGCCCGACATTTTTCCTCTCTCCAGCAAGCAGCATGGACATCAGACTTGTTTGGCGGACCTGTCAAATATCACTGATATGGTCAGAACCAGACAGGTAGCTGGACACTAAACTTATCTCATATTCAGCTTCAGCAGCACAGCCCAAATGTTTGTGTCATGCAATGTACCCACATCCCTGCTGTACCTTTACTGACCCTAGTGGAGGCTGTGCCACCAGAACTCTCGCCAGATGTGTCTCACATCTTTATATATGATGACGGTGATAAGTTGTTCAAGCTGCAGATCCTCGAGTATCTGCCACATCCTGATCCAGATGTTCGCCACCTTCTCATCCAAATACCCTACACATGAAACTGACTCAAGGCAAAACAAAAATGAATTCGAACAATGAGCGTAGGCGCATTTTACAGAAGCGCGACTAGTATTGTTGTTACAACACTCAGGGAAATGGCCAAGTTGTTCTATCATACAGAGCAATTTGTGTTTTGGTCAAAACTACAAGGTGAAGCAAACAATCAACTTGCAGGCAGCTAAGCAAAAATGACCAACAAGCTGGCAATCATTGCAGGTGGGACACTTCTAATCGATAGCATGGAGGGTGTTTAGCAGCAAAGAAACTCTGAGTTGGAGTTGCCATAAGATATTTTGACAAGGGCTTTGCCTTGGACTATTTTGTGTATGGCACTTAACACATTCAAAGAGGAGTAAACCTGGAACAAGACAAAACGAGGATAAATATTGGGGCATTCAAATTAAGCGAACCATCAAGATATCCTTGTCCCTTTCACGACAATAGATGCTGACTCACCGTTTCTTACTTTCATCGTCCTGGGGCCACCTGAAAACCAAAATGTATGATATCTATTTGGTTTCTACTTTGATGTATGTTCCTTGCACTTAAGTAATTACAGCTTTCACAGTCATTGCCTTGACCCTGTAGCTTTTCCACTGTTGGCGTGTGCCCATGGGTCATTTTATCTCTTTCAGCACTCACTCCAACTAAGGGATAACAACATCATTTTGGCCCCACACATCGATAATTACAGCAATTCCTATCTATTCCTGCCGGCCATTACACTACTTTATTTTTTACTGATCGTGGTCGTAAGCTACCATGAATCATTGCCCAACCCTCCAAGTCTAAAGGGAAGTTCACCAAGGATGATTTTTACATATGTGCTAGCTTTGTGGTCACTTACCCCGGAAAAGCTATTTTCGCCATTTATAACTCGCAAGATTTTTACAAAAAACGACAGAAATAGTACAGGAAGTTGCCCATGTAATTTGAATCACGGGAAAAAGCACCAAGCTTGGAGCTTGCATAATGTGATATGGAAGTGACCATTCTCCTATGGGTATGGCATTGTCCACTCACCCATGCTTAAACCAGGCTGTGCGTATTTAGATAACTTTTGTTTATACTGAGTATCCTTGCATAAACGATTATTCACTTATGATAAACTGTCAACTGTCAGATTTTGTGTTGCTGTTTACTACTATGTTATTGTGAGTGGACAATGTGGGGGCCATACCTATCTGGAGATGGTCCTTCCACATCACATTATGCAAGCTCCAAGCTTGGAGCTTTATTCCCATGATTCAAATTACATGGGCAACTTCCTGCACTATTTTTATCTTTTTTGTAAACAATTTTGCGAGATATAAATGGTGAAAATAGTTTTTCCTGGATAAATGACCACAGAGCTACCACATATGTAAAATTCATCCTTAGTGAACTTCCCCTTTAAGCCACTCTTATTTAGGATATGTCTCTGAAAAAAGGAGGCGATATTCCATGATGCATTCACTCCCCCTTCCTCTTACTGCCTGTCTTAATCTTACTCACTGCCTGACCTACTGTCTGCCGTACTGTCTCACTTGAACGAGTACATCATCAGTCCAGCAAATATTTAACCACACAACTCCTAATGTAATAACCGATATTTGGAACCAGGTTCCCGCATTTTACTAAAACAAATCTCTACGAGTGTCATGCTTTCCCGTGACCCCTAGGATGACGCTAACTTTATATGCTTAGGATTCATTTAAAATGTGGGAGGGACCCTTGAGGATCCGCGATGAAATCTTATTTTTTCATTCCCCCTAAATACCCTAAAAAATACAAGCTCCCCTCTATATGATCAAAAACTGTCCATGTCCCCTAAAATTATCATATAGCCGCAATTTATTAGGAATGCACGCAGTGTAAAAATAAAACATGTTAGTATTGCATAGTTCTACAAACAGATGTTCGACACTATCTTTTATCAGCAGGTTGTAGAGCCATATACCTAGGGTAAGTTTTAAATTGATTCGTTTTTCAATGCATTTGTGGACTCTTTCTGGATTTATCAGTCAAAGCCGACTTGAGTTTATCCAACTCTGACCAGGTAAATGGCACTAGCTGAAGAGCACACACAATGACAATATTGAGAGAGTATGCAAATTTGAATTCCTGGCTACATATTATTAAATTGTGCAAAACCGAGCACAATGACCTACCCCCCAAATTTTTTTTTTCGTTTAAAAGTACCAGACGTATACAACTTAGATACTACTTATAAATATTTACAAAATTGACGATACTGGAAGGTTGAAATATTCCATCAAAAATGTTTTAATCTCAGCAATTGTGGGTGTAATAATAGTAAATTTAGTAAAAAATAAATGATTCCGTTTATCACATATATTTTCATTTGAATTAAAGTCTTTACTGTTCAACGTTTCTTTTGTGTTATTGTACGATGAGATGTGAAAATTTCGTTCAGTGTGTGAAGTTGAAGTGAGTGGTTTTATATATTTGGATTTCAAGTGATTCGAGAAAAACTGTTACCTTCATTATACATTTTTATGAAAAGGAGCATGGTGACCCCATCTTTTTAGCTCTGGTGTCAGCGACACGGAGCTTATCAAATAGGCTTATTTTCTGTTCTCGTCCGCTCATCCATCTTCCGTTGTCCATCAACGATTTCTTCTCTGAAACCGCAAGTCCGATTGCTTTGAAATTTGATATGCAGTTCACTTTGGGTGACTTCACCTAAGTGGTGAAATTTGCATATTTGTATTTTGGGGGCATTTTTGCTGTTTTTGGTAAAAAAATCTTCTTCTCTGAAACTGCACGTCCGATTGCTTTGAAATTTGATATGCAGCTTACTTAGGGCGACTTCAGTCAGATTTATTCAAATCGTGGTGAAATTTGCGTATTTGTACTTTTAGGCAATTTGTTTCCATTTTGGTAAAAACTGCAGGTCAGATAAATTTGATATTTGGTACAAAGGTCCTTAGGGATGAAGTGTTTCAGATTTGTTGCAATTGTGCAGAAATATGCAAATTTCTATTTAAGGCAATTTTTGTCATTTTGGTCAAAAAATTTGTATCACCAAAACCGCTTGTCTGACAGCTTTGATATTTTGTAAACAGGTTTATAGGTATAAGCAAAATGTTATACCGATTGAAAACTATCCGTATTATATATTGAAATTATGATGAAATCTGCAAGTTTGAATTTTTGGCAATTTTTGCGATTTTTGGTAAAAAAATTTGTTGCTCAAAACGTACTGGTCTGATAGCTTTGAAATTTGGCATACAGGTTCCTACAGATCAAATTAATTTGATGTTTTGAAATAATGATGAAATCGGCAATTTTGTACTTTTGGGGCAATTTTTGCCACTTTTGGTCAAAAAATGTGTTTCGCCCTAAACTGCTCCTCTGACAGTTTTTAAATTTTATATACAGACTCATACAGATGAACTAAATGTGATATATTGAAATTATGATGAAATCTGCAATGTTGTCTTTTTAAGGCAATTTTTGCCATCTTTGGTCAAAAAATTTGATTCTCAATAAACTACTTGTCAGATATCTTTGGTTGACATGTTATTATAGATAATCTTAGTGTGATATGCTCATATTATTATGAAATCTTCCATTGTGTATTTTTGCAGCTGTTCGTGCCATATTTTGTCCGGCCACTGAAATGAGCTATCAAAGATTTCGACCTTCTTCATACATGTGTCAAAAATAGTTCTTCTTTACATAACACAGCAGAGCTCTATCGGCCGCTAGGTCGCTTGGTCTCTAATATTTGATTATTCTCATATTCCAGAATTCAAAATCTACGATAACTGTTAAGTTTCTTAGTCTTCCATGTGTTGCTCTCTGTCCTGATCTTGTGTACATGTAGGTTTCATGTTCAATTGACTGGCCTGTGACCTTAACTTTTCGTAATAGTCTTAATATATTCAAGATGGCCGTCAAGATGGCCGCCAAAACATGTAAATGGTAATATCTAAGCTCTATGAAATGTTATCAAAGTGATTTTGGTGTCATTTGCCAGGTAAACAGGGCCAAGGAATTCATTTCTTTCATTGCCGAACATGTGCAACTCTTAATTTGCATATAAATCCAAGATGGCTACCAAAATGACCTCCAAAACATATAAAATGTCATATTTCAGCTCAATGAGAGGCTGTTGGAGTCATTGTGGTCTCTTTTGCCATGTAAATGGGGTTAAGGAACTCATATCTCTCATTGCCTGACATGTATAACCTTTTATTTGCATACAAATTCAAGATGGCTGCCAAAACGAGCTCCGAATTAGTTAAAATGTCATATCTGAGCTCAATGAGAAGCTGTTGGAGTCGTTTTGGTATCCTTTGCCAGGTACATTGGGTCGAGCAATTCACATCTTTCATTAGCTGACATTTGCAACCCTTGATTTGCATACTATTTGCATAAAAAATTCAAATACCTATTTCAATGTGTAACAAGTCATATCTCAATACACTATGCCACTGATTTTGGTGTCTTTCGGAATGTTTTACAGGTCAAAGAATTGATATCTATTGTTATATATGTAAAATCACCCTTGAAAATCTGAAATTGATACTTACAATCCAAGTTGCTAAACTGATTTCCACAACAAATATCAAGGTATATCTTAGCTGAAATGGCATCCTAGAGACTAATATATTTAGAGCTCAAGGCTGAAGGATGTCTATATGTTTATTTATAAAAACAACAACAATTCAATTAAACATTGGGTAATTGTACTGTAATGAAACTGTTCAAAGTGGTTTGGATGGGTGTCAAGGGCAGAATATCCATTTTCTTGATGCCCCTATGGACGACTCTATCGCAGAAGCAATAAAATTGTTTGCAGCATAACGGTTGCAAAGCTTAGGGTACAATTTCAGAGGGATAACATGTATTCTTGTCGTCAAAAGTAGCAAAAGACAAGAATCTTTCTTGTCAAAAAAGAATAATATAATTCATGTAAATGGATGGCTTGACAATTTATATGAACGGAAATGAGAATTCCATGACCTCTCAAACGGACCCAAACACATACAACCTTGTGTCAAAGATGCTGGATAAATTAAGATATGGTGTAATGTTTTAGGCAACCATTATAGCAGCTATGCAGGATAAAATCCCTCTATTAGAAGTATGATTTTTCTAGCTCAGAAAACAAGTAATAAAAACCCTGCGACCAATCAACCATGACCAAACACAACAAAATAGTTCTCAAGAATGTTTGGTTGGTTAAGATACGACTCAATGTTTTTGTTGCATCAATTTGTGTGGCAATTGTTGATATTAGGTTGTCATTTTGGCTTTCAATGAAATATTTTAACATGTTATATAAGGAAAGAAACTTATCCTTCAGCCTTGAGCCCTAAATATATTAGTCTCTAGGATGCAATTTCAGCTAAGATAGACCTTGATATTTGTTGTGGAAATCAGTTGTGGGGCCGAACTATTTGGATTCGGCCAAAAATGGTTTTGGCACCAGACTTTACACTACATCAGAATCAGTGCTATCATTGTCATTGCCAGTACGCAATGACAGTTACACTGTCTGTAGGCAGTAGCAAAGCAGTAACTGTATTAACTTTGTATTTTGACAATATTTTTGTTCAATTTATTCAACTGCATTCTTGTTCTATTCCCTACATCATGTTGAGCTGTCCAGTATTAAGCGTGTCAGCACAGCCTACATTTATCGTGCATTTGTGTCATTGACAAATAACCTTTAGTCTGAACTCTTATTTAATTATTGCCAATATTTGGAAAAACGGGCTTTGTTGACAAACTGAATATTGTGTTTTTAGGAGGCTTAAGAAAGACACCAAGAAACTGTAATTGATACATCGCATAGAAATATTGCAAAATTAAGAACAGTTGCAGCTCCTGCCCCGTTACAAGGTAAACTTGTTGTTTTTACTAAAATTTAATGGCTTCATACATTTTTAGATTTTTTGACATCAAAGTCATAAAATGCGCCAAAACGGTTCCAGATTTGTTTAATTATTACTAAAATTAGAACCATTGGACGACATCACAAACTGTTAGGAACCAAAATATTTCAAATCTTCCACCCTACACTGCATAAAAACCCTATAATACTTACTGTATTAACATGGATTATTGCCTGTATTTTAGCTGAAGAGTGCATATACAGATGAATACAGTCAAGAATCCATTTTTTGTATTCAGCAAGCCTGTATTCATGTGGATTCATGTGAATTCACGTGTATTATACTATAATACAGGCAACTCATTAATGTGAATTTATCTGAATTATCGGGTTTTCATGCAGTGCTATAGGCAGAGCAAAACTTTAAAATCCCCCCTAGACTACCCCCAGAATTTACAAATACCCTGAATTCCTCGAGCCTCCTCAACATTTTTGAGCGCAGCCTTAGATATTTTTGCTCAGTATAAGAAGCCGATTAGCTCTGTAGCTGTAGCTATAGGCGCTTTATATTAGTGTACCAGTGTCGTGATTTGAGCCCTAAAATTTCCGTTCCATTTTTTCCACTGTAATTTCTCACCCAAAATATACAGACACACGTTCCTGTGAAGACACGCATTCCTGTAAGAACATAGTTACTTTAGGTTGTTCAATTGCATGGCAACGCCGTTGATAACTTGGATACCGTGGTCATAAAAGAACGGCGTTTGCTGATTTCACACAGACCCGCCAGAGGGTTGGAGGGGAAGGAGGAATTAAATCCGATATTCTTAATACTATAGGAGTAGTCTAGAGAGGGGTCTACGTGCACCCCCATAGGATAAAAAATCGGTATTTTTCAAAAACCTTCCGGTCCCTAGAATACGAAATAGAACTCAAACAGAAAAATATAGTGATGCAATAGCTGTTACGGTCACGTTTTTAAGGGTACCACAAATCACGATTTTCGACCCACGTGCATTTTTGTCAAATCAGTAGTCTTGTAGGCTTATTTTTAACATGACCTTGCTTGTGTAGTAGCTTTACAGATGCAATATATTGAATGAATGAATTGTTTATTTAACCAGATAAAGGTACAATTACAAGAAAAATATTACAGTAAAAGTATGACTTTATCTGGTTTGGACCATAGAAATAGTCAACAAGGACTAGTCGAATCCATGGCCCATTATCAGCTAATAACTGTAAACAATGATGCCATCAAGGGCTTAAGTAAGACAAAACTATATGTCGGAGATAAAGAGAAAATAAAATACATTAGATAGATGAAAAACTCAAGAAAAAGGATACATATTTTTATGTGGTCATTAAGTCGCTTCTTAATTCTACTTTGAACCTTTGTCTGCACGTTATTTTCTTAAATGAAGAAGGTAGATAATTCAAATGTTTGGTTGCTGTATACTTAAGTAATGTTTAAGCAGGATAAACTTTGGAACGAAATGTTGAAGATGTGAGATAATCCAACTTAGGGGGTTATTTTATTTATCACATTCTTAATGTATGGTTTCCAAGAAAGTGAATTGTCAATTGTTACACCATGATAACCAGCTGATGAAACTTCCTTAATCTGTTGATTTCCAAGGCATAAATTACCTTGTAAAGTTTCACGTTCTTGACGTGTTTTCCATGCAATTAGTTTTTCCTGCATTGACAGTTAATTTATTCGCCATGCACTAATCGTTGATTTTATGAAATTCATTATTTATTTCGTTTAGATATAGTGTTTGAGGGTCTAAACATTTAAAAACATAAGTGTCATCAGCAAAAAGTCTGAAATTAAAGTGGCTGGTAGGGTTATTAATATCATAAATATATATCAAAAAAGAGTTGGCCTAGAATGGAACCCTTTGGAACTCCCCACATGCAATTTGATGTTGTTCTGACGCTTTCCGACATATTACAACTGAATGCTTGCGATTTTCAAAGTAATTTCTAAACCAAAGTAGTGGGTGACCTCTTATTTGATAAAATTCGAGTTTTGTAAAAGTATATCATGGTTGATGGTGTCAAATGCCTTTTTAAGGTCGACAAATATACCAACAGTTGTGCAACCAATTCTACAATAATATCTGCCAGGGCAGATTTTGTGCTATATTTCTTTCTAAAGCCATATTGAGTTTGTAAGAGAATGTTATGTTTTTCAAAGAAGGAGATAAGCTACTTATTTACAAGTGTTTCAAAAATTTTGCTAAAGATAGGTAAAAGTTAAATCGGTCAGTAGTTCCCAACATCAAAAGGAGACCCCTGTTATAAAGAGCTGTAATTTTGGCAAATTTAAGTGCATCTAGAAAATAACCATGAGCTAGAGAAAGGTTGTATGTGCTATGGGCCTAGAAATGTAATCAGCAGCATGCTTGACTAATAAAGGGTGAATATAGTCGTGACGGTAGCCGTTTTTGGATCGAAGGAGCGTAATTTATTAACGACGTCATCTGCAACAACAAGATGAAAGAAAAAGCACTATTGTGGTTTCTCCCGAGACATTGCCTGAAGTTGACATTGGCTGTAATTTGTGACGCAAGATTGGGACCAACATTTGTAAAATAATTACAGAAAGCCTCCGCAATTTTGTGCTGTCAGTCACTTCTTTTTTATCAACCTTTAATATATTTGGTATTAAACTATATGTATTGTTACTATTTAAGATTTCGTTTATAACTTGCCATGTTTTCCAAGAGTTACCATGAGCATTGTTTAATTTATCACAATGCATGTTTTAAAACTTTCGTCAAATATTCCTATAATTCCTATAATACTGATTTATATGAATGTTCATTGGCGCCTTTTTCGTCTTTGAATAGATATAAGATTTTTTTTTCTCAATTGAAATAAGAATTTCTCTTGTCAACCATGGTTTATGTATTGTTGATTTACGGCAATTAGTCATTTTAACTGGAAGGTGCTTTGACGCTACACTGTAATATTTTTCGTAGAACATGTCATTAGCCGTATTCAGATCATGGCTCTCATAAATCGGTTGCCAGGTGACATTTCCCAATTCATTCAAGAAAGATTCGCATTTGTACTGAGTAAAATCAAACTTAGTGTGTGATTTTAACTCTTTAGAAACATATCTCAAGTTATTCACAATTACAAAAGTTGTCAAGTGATCAGTAATATCTGCGTTAATGCAGCCACAATCTCAAAAGTGGTCTGTGATGTTTGTGATCACGTGATTTATTGTAGTATTTGAAAAGGAGTATTAATAATTTGTTCACAGTTACAACAGGGGTCTCCTTTTGATGTTGCGAACGACTGACCGATTTAACTATTACTGTTACGATCTAGAATGAACGGACATCGCAGTGGAGTGAATAGATCTTTGGATGTGTAACTTTATAAGCATTTTAACAAGGACGATCACTCCACTTTGTCTATGCGTGTCCGTATTCTTGAAAAAATATACCATCCAACCAACAGTGATTCCGTAGACAGAGAGAATGCCACTGGATTAGATAGTTAGGTACCGCAATGCCTTATGGTTGTAATGACAACATCAAAGATATAGGCAATCTCTCAAGCCTGGTTGTTCAGAAGTGAATGTGATGGGCCTATTTGAGTCTTCTGTCCGTAGAAGACGTAGTCATGGACATAGGCGTTACCATCGGCCTAAATTGGATACATCTACCTCCAACTGCCATGACAAATTTCATGAACTGCTTCTTTTATTACAGAAGCCTTTAGGTCTCCATCACATTCGTACTTCATTATTTGCTCTTTCCATCAAGGACTTGAGAAGGTTGCATGCCTATGCATTTGTATTGTCTATGACAGATCCGAACAAACAACCGTACAGACTGGTCAGTATTATTGCTGATATTGCACTATACAAACTATACAAGCCTGTTCGTGCTGCAACTATGACTGATGATCATCGTCATTTCATACATCTTCCATTTAATAACAAAGGAATTGATGCCATTAATATCAGCAATATACTTCAAAACAAAAAGGTTACATCAACTATACCTGTATACTTTAAGAACCAATCTGTACCTATTCTGTCATATCAATACACCAAGACAATCTCCAATAAGATATTCAATTACAATAAGGCATTGCCGCACTTAAAGATCGATGAATTCCTTCAAACACCAGCATCCTGTGACTGCTCTGCATCTCCCTTCAAATACACTCCAGTTGGCCATGTCATCACTGGTGATCTGAACTTGGTTGAACATCATCACCTTCGTAAGATATTATCTTGTGGACCCAAGTTCAGAGAACCTCGCAGGATCAACTGGAACCATAATTTTAAGATCGTTTTGGACTCTGTTGAAGGATATGCCAGGAAATGGGCTGAAAGGGAGGATGTAGAGTTGGACACACTGTCAGAATGGGTCAAATCTGTGAGGAAAATAGTTCGTGGCCGTATTGGTCGACTAAGATCACATGTTCGCTAAAGGCCCTATTCTGTATTCAAAGATCCTGATGCTGTTAAGTATTTGAATGTTATCAGCAGGAATGACAAATATGTTGTCATTCCTGCTGATAAAGCTGCCAATAACATTGTATTTGTCTGTAAGAAGTATTATTTTGAATGTCCTATAGACGAACTTGGTGTAACTAAGACCTCCACCAACTCCACTTACAGACAATCAATGTTCAGCAAATCTGAAATTTTGGCAAACCATAAGTCATTCATGGATGATTTTAATGTTACAATAAAGGATGACCATAATAAGTTGCCTAGCTTATACTAGATACCAAAGCTCCACAAAACACCTTACAAAGCTAGGTTTATCGCAGGATCTTCAAAATGTTCAACTACAGAGTTATCGAAGATACTGACTTCTGTTCTTTGTAGTGTTTAACGGGGACTTTGGGCATACTGTGATGTTGTCTTTTCTTAGAGTGGTATAAATCAAATGTGAATATTAAAAAAATCGAAGGAACTCTTGGAAAATTTGAAATCAAGATCTGTTGGGTTGGAAGCAGTGGCCGACTGGTTTTGTGTGAGGCCTAGCAGCTAGGCAATGTTGCCGTGAGTGTGTGGGGGTTCGAATCCCGTTTGGGTTATAGTAAAATTATATATCTATTAAAATTTTCGATTTTTCCACATTGTATACCACAATACTACATAATAAATTGAAAGAACGCTTGAAAAACATCATCAACCAAGCATTTTTCTACAAAAACGGTTCACGCAGTTACAAATATGTAGTATTAGGGTATAATTCTACATATTTTGTTAAAAATACTACTAACGCTAAAGTGTTTTATACCGAGAAAGACATTATCAGTATGCTTGATTTCCTCATCGACAACATATTTGTAGAATTTGGAGGACACATTTTCCAACTGTGTATAGGAATTCCTATGGGCACTAACTGTGCTCCCTTGCTTGCAGACTTATTTCTGTTCTCATATAAGGCAAAATTTATCCAGAACTTAATTAAACAGAAAAAGGTCTCTGTAGCTCGAACTTTCAATCGAACATATTGATACATAGACGATGTTATTTCTATGAATAACTCTGAATTCAGTAAGTATCTTGCTATGATTTATCCTCCAGAATCGGAGATTAAAGAAACCACAGAAACGGCCTTTCTGCTTCATATCTGGACATTTTACTTGAATTTGACTCTAATGGTCACCTTTCTACTAGGCTATATGACAAGAGAGATGATTTTAACTTTAGTATCATCAATTTCCCACACCTCATAAGTAATATTCCACTCTCACCAGCTTATGGGGTATACATTTCCCAGCTTATTCGATATGCTAGAGCATGCAGTTCATATGGTGATTTTGTAGAAAGACATGGCCATCTCTCTTACAAACTATTAAATCAAGGTTACACCAGAGCAAGACTTGTCTCTACATTCAAACGCTTTTTTGGCAGGTATCGCAAGCTGGTAGATAAATACAATATCTCTCTTCGACAAATGATCACTGATGGCATCGGTGACATTGGGCCTTAGTTAGTGACTACTACCTATCTGACTTATGGATTGATATATGGCGGGTGCCACATGTGGGGGCAGGGTGCGCTTACTATTTTCGAAACACCTGACATCACTTCTTGGTCTTCTGGCCAGAGGGCCATATATCTTTCTTTCATGAATGTGTCTTTGTTTGTGTACCGTTTATTTACTGTCTGTTCTGAGCTGTTTTGTGTCTATGTTTACAACTATTGTCTTCTGAATTCTGACCTACTGTCATTTGATTATAGATTGGTATGATTGCGATTATTTTATAAGACTTCAACAGAGTCAAGTACGATGTGGGTGTATTGAAGTCGACATAACATCAATATTGAAATCACCAAGACTACACTTTTTGTTTTTGATGACATAAGGTACAGGAAATTTTCGAAACTATCCAAAAGTTTAAAATAGGTATGCTCGGCTGTCTATATACTACTCCAACATCAATATTTGTCTTCGCAATGGCAGTCTCTTTGATTAGCGACTCAGATTTGCAATATGCACATTTGGAAGTTGCGCCTGTGATAATGTGGAATGCACATACATTTCTACACCGCCACCTTGGGAAAATTCTCTGTTACTAATGTGTAAATTGCATGACAGTAATTCAAAAGGAGAATGATAAATACTGTTATGTAACCAATTTTTCAACAAAAGCAATTATTGGGAAAATATATCAAGAACATTTAGCAAAGCCTGAAGATCATCATTGACCTTATATTGAAATGACAAACTGAGAATGGTGTAAATTCACCAATTTTTAGATTTACCTTGATTGAAACAATCAATGGAAAAGGAAGTACAGCAGGATTTTGTAATGCTTTCTTTTGAACAAAAGTCCATAATAAATGGAAAAAACCGACTGTCCTAGAAAAGTTAACTTATGCGGTTTACGGCTTTTGCTGACGAGACAGTGATAACTTCTGATGTTTCATCTTTCCGAGTGAATATCTTGCCATTGCTCGTCCAAATAAATCTCCTTTTCAGTGGCTTTCCCTTTCGTTTACTTTGTGGAAAAGACGCTTCATCGTAGGTGTCAGGTTTGCAATTATGTAAATGTTATTGGTGTTGTTTTCCCCTACGCGAATTTGATTTGGAGTTTGCCCGCGAAGATTCTTTCTCGCGTGCGCACGAGATACTAACTGGTGTGCATGAGATGCTTTAACGTGCGCACGAGATACTATCTGGTGCGCACGAGATACTTTCTGGCGTGCACTAGATAGTATCTGGTGCGCACCAGATATTATTAACTATACCTTTGGCGTCAAGGAAGGCTCTGTACTTTCTTCTCTTTTCTTTAATCTTTTTGTTGATGACATTGGAGTAACCCTGAATATAGGGCTACTGTATATAGTGAAGTGTATATTGGAATTTAAAGCTTTTGTATTTACTCTTTGCTGACGATTTAATTATTTTCCCCATAATGTAATTTGGTTTAAATGACAACTAGATAAACTTAGCAAATTACTGTAAGAAATACAAGTTAAAAATAACGCAAGCAAGACAAAAATACGGTTTTTAGAAATGGAGGGAGGTTGAAAAATTATGAAAATGGTATTTGGAAGGAACACAGGAGGAAGTTACTAGTTTCTTATTTTCATTACCTTGGTTTAATATTGCCTGCTCAGATATCTGGACAAGTGCCCAAGAAAACTTGGCCATAAAGGGTAAAAAAGTAGTGCATAAGTAGTGTAAAAGTTGCATAAATGTAATGATCTGGATATTAGTATAGCTTTAAGAATATTTGAATGTAAAATATTACCAATTCTCATGTAGTGATGTGAAGTTAAGGGTTTCATATGGGCTTTTATATTTAAAAAGTTCATGACTAATTTTGTAAGTACGTCCTTAAAGTTAGTACAAAAACATGTAACTCAGCTGTTTTGTGAGAACTTGGTCGATTGCCATTACAATTAGTGAGATTCCCTCGTACTATTAAATACTGGGCTTAGGGGCTTTCATAGTCACGGCTGGGTATAGAGAATCTTCATCGTTTACATTGGTTAGTCTTCAAACAGAGTGTGGCGAAGGCAAAACCACTCAGGCTAAAGCACTCCGTTTTTGATTGGAGGCAACGTTTTCAACGGCACATGTAGAAACGCGAATGCATCCGAGTTGACAAATACTGATCAAGCAGCCGCTATTTCTCTGTTACTGCACAAATATCGTAGCTCCATACATTGGACGGTGTGGAGCTAAAGCTTTCTGCAATGGGAATCCACATGTCTTTTATTTGCCGGTCTAGCATAGCCCTGCGAGTATAGTGACAGTGTTTAGCATTGTGAAAGCCGGACCCTCTTGCCATACTCGTAAGGCTTGTGCAAGTCCTGAGGGGTCGCGGTTGCATCACAGTACGTGTTTATGATTGCGTCGCCCATCTTGTCGAACATTGAAAACGATGGACGTTATCAACACGCGGCAGATTATTAAAAAATATTCATTTTATCATCACTTGGGTGATCTTTGAGGATAAACGAGGAATTACCAAACAGGGAGGTGTTTATCATCATGGTATTTGAATACAATCCATTGTAACAGTAGAAATCATATAACGCGATGACAGAGCGGCTCGGTGGAAGGCCTGCAGTTGGCCCCGCCATACCGCGCCTAACGCATCCATACGTTCGCAGTGTTGTTATCAATGGTGATGGGTTGTATGTCTCGCGCGTGATCTGAACTGTGGACTGCTTGAAATTGGCTAAGTTAACTTGACTCTCTGGAACTATATCGCTGTTAACCTGGACGTTCTATAGGTGATATTGTCCACTTCATCAAGTACGATTTCAGGATTTCAAAATTATCGCTGAAATGCTCAATTTATCTCGTAAAACCATTGGAGTATGTGATGATCGGATTCCCAGCTGTTGGGGAATCATCGATCGAAGGAAACGTGAACCATGATAATTGTGAATACATTAATTGTAATTTCGCGCATTTGTATTTTTCTGTGGCGAGTGCTCGTTTGTTTTCTCTTCTTGTGTGCTCGTTTTCCAAGGGCCCACGCGTATTAGCTTACGTGTTCACACACATGGACTACTGTCATAGCGATATCTGTCTGTCTGTCCGTGTGTGTGTGTGTGTGTGTGTCTGTCTGTCTGTCTGTCTGTCTGTTTACACGATAACTCAAAAACGCCTGAACAGATTGAAGCCAGATTTGGTACATGGGTACCATATGCTACTTGCAAGAACTGATTAGATTTTGGTTAGTGTGGCTTGCATATTAATGAAGGTGTGCAATATCATCTTTTCCGTACAATGGTTTCCCTATGGAGACGGTAATGATAGTGTAGACATATATCATGAAATACTGCACAAAATTTCATGAAACTTTTAACAGATGACAATTTCAGAATATTATGATGATACTGTGATTGTCATGTCAATTATCTTCTCGGTTGCATATTAATGAACTTTTGTTATTGGTGACATAACTCTGAAATATCTAAACCAAACTTGATGATACGTGCAACAAATATTGATCTGATATATCTAATTACATTTAGAAGCATTTGACAGTGTCAAGTTAATAAACAGCAAATTTGAATATTATATGAAGTTTTATAATAAGTCATATCACTCCGATATAACGGCACATAATTTGATGACTTATGCTGCAGATACTGATTTGACTGATATCTACTTGTGGTGTAAAGCACTTGGTAGTGTCAAGTGAATTAAGGATTCATTTGCATATTTAATAAACTGTGTTATTAGGCATATAACTCTGAAATTACGGCACAAAATTTGGTTAAACGTGCTACAGACATTAATCTGATAAATATTTAATTGTGCAATGAAACCTTTGACAGTGTCAAGTTAATTAGGGGCTCATTTGAATATTTAATGAACTTTTTAATTTGTGATATTACACTAAAATATCAGCTTTAAATTCAATGAAACGTGCTACAAATGTTGATCTGGATATTTAATTGTCCCATAAAGGATTGAGCATTTTCAAGTTAATTAACGTCTCATTTGCATATCAAATAAAGTTTTGTGATTAGTGGTTATACTCTGAGAGTACTTTGCGATGTTAATATAACCTGCTACATATAGTGATACAACATATATCTAATTGTTCTGTGAAGCGTACATTCAGTTCGCATCTGGTTTATATTTGCTGTGTTTATGACCTTTTAATTTTTTATTATTTTACTTTTTCATTTTTATTTTTTTTTATTTCATTTATTTATTTTTGAGTAGATGATGTCCAATTTTCTCTAGAGCCATCATTTTCGATTGTCTCTGATTTTCTCTCTTTACTTCACAGCGCCTGGTGGTTCATGATATATTTTTAATTATATATAATAGGGTGTTAATGAGACGTACTGCTTATAGAGGTACGAGCCTTCAATATGTGAAAATTCTGATGATCGATTGTAAAAGTCTGTTCATCGCAATGCATTGGTATCATTTTTCACTTTGCTCGAGATTTCGTTTTTGGCTCTGGTGAAAACAGCTCGTCCGGTTAACGAAATGAAACATGTCAATTTTAGGAAGCCGTCACTTAGCAAAGTTGCAGGAAATCAGAGTAAGCAGGAAGTCGTGGCATATTTACCAGGATGACTGCCTATGCCACCAAACGAAGATGTTTTCATCGGAGAAAATTGTTTTGAGTTGGCCTCAGCATTAACCTTGCACCGGCAATATGACTATTACATTTAGTTTCGAGTATCTAGGAAAGGAAGAACTCATGAAAGTACCATATCGTCATGAGAGCTCTTCCGAAATTAAACCATTTATTTTCGTAATTTGCCGAAAATTGTAGCAAGTCTGCTGTTGTGCCAGATTGTTATATTTTGTTCGAACATTTTACAGTTACATTACTGTACTTTTTGTTGATGGAAATGGAATCGTCAATCATTGAAAGCCTTGAAACTTTATTCTTTTCAATCTATTTTATAGGAGGTAGGCAGCAAAAATACTGGTACGAACTACTCTCAATCATGATAGGTCCGAAGTGCATAATTAGCAAAGAAAGACAAAACATATTTCACTGATATCATCACATTCCTTGGCAGTTGGTTTCAGTCATACTCTGAAACATGCACTCGCTAGCTCATCAGGTCTTTTGCTGCTAATGGTGCCATTTGATGTGCACAAATGAAGGTTTAAAAGTCCGGACAGCAAGACGGGAACTTTCCCGACCGTTCGACTGAGCCTGTGTTTATGTTCATTGCGCTCTCGGTGCAAATTAAGTGTCAGAAGGAGTAATTTCGTTGACTGTGGTTAGGCATCCTAACACAAAAACAGTTTCTCAAACTCGTTAAATACGTGATGGTAGTAAAATTTCAGAAAATAACACCGAAGATATCAACACAAAATCACAGAAACAATGTTATAATAACGTATGTTCATCGGCACTTACTTCACTTTACCAAGAAGAATGGTAATTATCAATACGTCTATGAATTGCTTATACAGTAAATCACAATATACTTTATCCTGACATGCAATACGGTTACAATGATAATTTTCAATACTAATCAGCTTGAGAATGAAAACCATCGGCTACACTATGCAGTGTGCATGCGGCTAAAGAGTCATATCGAGCCTGTGGTATGATCCATCAGGCAGTGGCAGTGCTCACTACATCACATCCGGATCCGACACATGGATATACAAAGACTGAGTTAACAGAACTGGCATCTATAACAGTGACATGGTGATAAAACATTTTCTGCATAGTAATAAATTGAATAGGGCTTTTTGGACTACAGGACTACTTGCAATCGAATATTTTACCATAGGCATTTTTGTTTGGATTTTAGCATACAGTTTCCTTTTGTACAAGAATATAAGGTATGGAAATTCAGTAAATATTCGAACCGATTCGAACTCCAACGTACGGCACCGAGTCATCTAGGAAAGATATCACAGTCAAAACCACTCGGCCAAATCCCCGTTAACCCTTAAAAACGAGCGATTCAATACCAAAGCTAGGTTGTGACAATAATTCTGACTGCAACACCTCACACGCCATAGAGTTCATGAAGCACTCGCGCTCACATGCTCGCTATCACACATCGCAAAATAACCTCGGAGCAATGAATATGTTCATTTAATTTTATATTGACCAAGGGGCCCTAACGGTATACTGAGTGCTGAGTTTAATGGCAGTAGTGTAGAGTCTTATGATAGATTTGTTGACAAAGGTAAAGCAAACTCAACTTGTATTGTTATTTTATACACCGTCTAATGACCACAGGAATCGTGAACTCCTTTTTATGGCCGGCAAAATTGGTTTAGATGGATTTGTGATGCAAAAATAGTTTAACCATCTACGTATATACCATGGTAAAATGTAGTTGCATGAAGTCACACTCTAATGTTAAGTAATGGCGACGATTTCTTTCAATTTCTAGAATATTATAAGCGATTTTCATGGATGATACCAACTTTATTGGGAATCATAAAGAACATGACAACTTTTCCCAACATAGATTTAGACGTGATCGGTATGGCCAATTTTGGGCAAGTCAGCCATACCAACCCCCTTCAAATAAAATTCATTAGTTTACTTTTTGTTTACGCCCAAACATATATGGATTGGAAAACTGGCGAATGGCCATTACATAATGTTGACAACTCAGCGTGTGGCCAGTGAATTAAGATTATTCCTTGTAAGACAGTTACGATTCCGAATAAAGCAAGACAAAGATCGGTTTCACACTAAAACAACTCTTAAGGACCATTCGTTTTTTTACGGGGAGGGGGGAGGTGTCGGTGGAACTTGAGCGACATACGAAATGTAAAAAGCGACCCTCTCCAAATCAAATTTCTAAAATTTGACGCCCCCCTTATTCATCTATTGTAAAATGTGACCCACTAAAAAAATCATAACATTTGATTCATTAAACCTTCGCACCCTATGGCTCCGAGCTGAAAAATTACGCCCTCAAAAAGTGCTTGCAAGGAAAAAAGAGTTACCCATCCCAAAAGCAGCAACCCTCCCAAGATGTCACAGTCCAGTCCGTATCAATAATATCTTAATTGTCTTATAATTTCTCATTTGACCTTTGAACTTTCAAAGAATGCTTTTTGAACTTTACAAATAATCAATTGGTGAAATTCCTATACCATAATATTTTTCAGATCTGCTTCTTCAAATATTATATTTTCGTCACATACATTTATCAATTTCAAAATGTTTAAAGCACAGTCATTAAAAGTTAGTTTTGTATTGTAAAATAAATATTCAAAGTTTCCTCACTTACCACAATGTATAGAGAATTAACATTTTTTGGTGAAATTCTAAAATCAAATTCTTGCACACACATGAACTTGTTACCGCCCCAGTCTGATGAAAGACACTAATATCTATAATCAAGAGTACACGCATACATGCTACCTGACGTGCATTATACAGGGAAAAAACTATGCAGATGTAGTAAAACCGTTTGTAATAACATTCGAAACACCGTAAGCATGTAATGACCAAGATATTCCACAATGCTTGCCATGTAGCATAGAGGTACTAGGTCAACTCGTGGCTCTATGTTCGTAGCGAGCGGCTAACCACGGAGGTGGGAGAGAAGTCTTTTGTCTCCTTGGACTAAGGTACGCGTGGCCAAAAAAACAACCATGGGGGTTACTACTAGTATTTACTTAAAGCAATTTTCTGCCCTGTTATTAAAATATAAATTTTACTATAACCCAAAAGGGATTCGAACCCCCACACACTCACGGCAACATCGCCTAGCTGCTAGGCCTCACACAAAACCAGTTAACTGATGCGCAATGGTCAGCTATTAACCACTGGTCGGTATGAGTCAAGAATTAGTCGTACGGCCAGTATGACTACACCCTAGCTATATTATAGCCCTGCCACACCGAAAGGACTAACATATGTTAAGACGCCAGAGAAGCCACCAAGGCCTTCTTTGTTGTATATGCACTCTTGTTTTGACCCTACAAATTTCAATCGTCGGCGGCCATATTGGATTTTCTCAAAGCCTTACAATGGCGTCTCCTGGTGACCTAGTGGTGTGGCGATTTGAACTTTGATGTATAGCAAAGCATGTTATCAGGTCTTTGAAATTTCCAAATAAAATCACGTAATGTCATGTGACCTTGGTTGCAATATTTGCTGTTTGTAAAATACCAATCGATTCTTAAAAAATCTCCTCCTCAAGAAACAACATACCAATTCAACTGAAATTTTACTCATATCATTCTTAGTGTGAGCACTTTCCAGTTTGCAAAAGGCATATGGATCGGTCACATGGTTTGGCTGCTATATTGTATTTTGCAAAAATCACAATTAACTATTTAAAAATACTCTCCTCCACAATAAACTCACCATTTAATTTCAAATTTTACTGATGTCATCCTTACTGTAAGTACTTTCAAGGTTGCGAAAAGTATTGTATTGGTCACATGGTTAGCGACCATATCTGTTTTTGTGAAAAACCTACGATTACCAGTGAAATAATGTTCAAAAACCTTCTCCTCCAAACCCCCACCTTTGAAAGTGTGTTCATATCATCCTTAGTTTAGGTACTATCAAGGTTGCGAAAGGCATACGGATCGGTAATATGATTTGGTGGCCATATAGGATTTAACAAAAAGACTTATAATAAGCAAGAGCTGATATAATTTTTTTCTATACAAGAGACAACAGACCATTCGAGCTCAAAATTTGCACATGGTATCATCAGTGCAAGTACTTTTAACCAAGGTAACGCTTGGGCCCGCCAATTCTGCTTGCAGATTTGATTTTACTTGTACAATTTCATGTTTTCATGTGTTTCGCTAAAATGGGAAGTTACAGGACCTTTGGCGCACAATAGTGGGATTACTGATGACACGGCCATTTGCATACACTGGGCAGAATTTTTTCAATTCTCGTGTAAACTGTGGTTATTAGGGGATAACCACTTTCCTTTACATACAAGGTGGATTGGGAACATTCAATTATCACCCATCTGAATATCAGTTCGTGGTCTCCTCTGAACGCGATCATATTCTGTGGCTGGGAGAACCATAAATCCCTCCATTGTTGCATCTTCCTAACAGTCAGTGTGAACACCGAGTGGAAATACAGCTTTTTAAAATACTACAGGATGATGACAGTATTATATCCAGTTTAGTTACTGTAGAGACGCCCAGTTCTCCTGTACTTAGCTTGGCTTGGCTTGGAAAGTGAATTTGTAGTCTGGCGCCCTCGCGCTGTGAAAGTAAAAGATGTAGGATAGAAATAGGCGCATGCGCATTTTGTTTGCTTTAAAAGAATCTAGAGAGTTCTAGACAGGGCACATGTAGGAGGACTAGTGCAGTTTCGCCTGGAAGAATTTACCAGTTTTTCTACGGAATTTTGTGGAGTTTTGCTATCGTGACGCTACATCCGTGCCAGCATTGCATAGTAGTTGTTCCGGAATAAATAGTGAGTAGTTTTATCGCAGTTTACGGGTATATTGGTCGGAGCAGAAGTTGTATGGGCAGTGCTGTGTATGTCACATGTCCGCGCTACGTATGGTGAAGCCCCTAGACTCCAGTTGGGAAATGGTAAATCAAAGAAACTTGTGATCTTCGATGTGAATTTAGGGCGCTATTTTGAAGGCACATCGAGGGTCATAATAGTAGAAAAACTGAGAATATAGTTCGAGGAGGACTATCCAATCGGGTAGGAACTGTGCAGTGGAAACCTGAACACAAGTCTGGTAGGAAACAGCCCGGGAAATCTGGTAGGACAATATTTTTTTAATCGCGGCATGGTCGCGGTTTCCCAGTGGAGAACTGACGCACGTGGACAATAAACACCACTGCGCATGTCCGAATTTACAAGGCCATTGTGTAATACTTTACCGCATGTACTGTTGATCTGAGCATTTTTAGTATTATTCAGCACAGTGAATTTATACTGTATTCGAAGCAAAATGGCCGCCAATGATGAAACAAGGGTTAAGGTGGAAACAGAGAATAAAAAACCCGCATCCTGGTAATCCAGAAAATTCGAAGCGTGTCTCCATGAGAACAGACAAGCTCATTGAAGCTGAAAGTGAAAGATTGAAATCCACCAGGTCACATGTCTATGGTAGGGTAACAGCGTTGATGAATCAGATAAAAACTTTGATGAAAGATAAAGTCAATGGTTTTTTGGTGAAAAATAAAATGAAAGACTGTGAAGTTGCCTTTGTAAATTTCAAGGAAGCAGATGCAAAATACCATGAATCATTGGATGATGAGAAAAAACAAGAAATGTATACCAGTTGGTCATTACCACGTATGACTGGGTTTGATGAATTCCGACATGTGGTCGATAACTGGCTATTTCACCATGAGCTGCATGATTCTATGCTGGCAGACACTATTAAGCCAGAAGATAGCGTGTCTCATGCTGGTAGTAAAAAACACAGATTAAAATCGGCAAAATCAAGCAGGGTATCATCACGTGTGTCCTCACATGGTAGCAGTGTTAACAGCAAGGCGTCTATAGTAGCAGCTGCTGCAAAAAGAGCTGCATTGATGACTCGGTTAGCCGGTTTGGAGGAAAACCATAAATTAGACGAATTACAAACAGAAATGGATTTGCAACAGAAGGAAATAAATAAACAAAGGCAGTTGTTGGATATCAAAACAGAAATTGCTGAACAGAATGCAAAAATTGAAGTGTACCGTCGTTTTGAGGATGGTGAAGATGAAAGTAGCTTACATGAGTACAACTTACAAGATTTATTTAAAACACCCGCTACATTTTACAGCAACATCAAGAAGAAAAGTACCAGTGCTAGCAACTTGGGTAGCTTTCACACATGTGATAGTCCAGATGTTAGTAAATCTTATAGTCCTGTTGGCAGTATTGTACATAGTTCAGAAGAAAGAAAACCCCCAAAAACTGAGGTAAACAAGCAGACAAAATCTTGTCCTGATCTTGGGTCGTATACAGGTAGCAATAGTAGCCATAGTTCCTGTAGTGATCATAACCTAGCCGCAGTTACTAAATTGTTGATTGAGCATAACAAACGTGCTGCTTTACACCACAAGCAATACCCGTATTCGCAGGGGACCCATTGCAGTACAAATCATTCATGCGCGCCTTTCGACATGGCATTGAATCCAACACTGAAGATCCTGATGATCGTTTGTATTACTTAGAGCAATACACACGTGGTGAACCGAGAGAAATAGTGAGCAGTTGCATTCACATGGAAGCAAATGAAGGGTATGATAGAGCCAGGAAATTGCTTGAAACTGAGTTTGGTAATCCGTATGTGATGGCCAGAGCCTACACCAAGCAAGCAGAAGATTGGCCAGAATTGAAATCAGAGGATAAGACCGCCTTGAAAGATTTCGCCCTCTTCCTGACAAAGTGTGAAAACGCGATGAAAGGTGAATCACATTTGAGAGAGCTCAACCACTACAAAAACTTACAAATGTTGGTATACAAACTGCCTTTCAAGTTACGAGACAGATGGCGCAGTAAAACATACAGCATTACACAAGTTCGGCCAGTGCAGTTTAAAGATCTGGTGGAATTTGTCAACAGGGAAGCTAAAATCATGTCCCAAGAGGTGTTTGGTAATCTTGCTACCATTCCATCCAAAGACAAGGGAGCAAAGAGCAGCAAGAAAGCAACTAGTGGTACACAAAAACGCAACACCTACGCAGTCAGCACAGAGACTGTTTCTCCGTGTTTGTGCTGTGCAGACAGTACACATGAAATTCAAGATTGTCAAGTGTTTGCTGACAAATCCTATGATGACAAAAAACAGCTTATCAAAATGAAAGGGTTATGTTTTGGTTGCCTGAAAAACGGAAAACATCTGGTGAAAGACTGTACAAACAAGCTGACGTGTGGGAAATGTGGCAAGACACATCCGACCGTATTGCACTTCAACAATTCCAAAAACCAGTCTGAAAACAAAGTGGTAACAACAGTGGGGATGATTGATGCCTCACATCAGACTGCAGAAAACAAACAGCGTGCATATAGACCAGTGATCATTCCTGTCAAGGTCAAATGCAGATCAAGTGGTATTAGTGTAGTAACGTACGCCTTTATTGACAATGGCAGTGACACAGTATTTTGTACTGAAACATTCCGTCGACAACTGAACGTTGGTGGCAAGAAACAAAACCTACACTGAACACCATTACTGGAAGTAAATCAGTTGATAGTCGTTTTGTCAAAAGTCTAGAAGTTTCAGATCTTGATGAGCGTTGCACCATTAAACTTCCAGCTATGTATACACAAGAAAAAATTCCTGCTTCAAAGGATAACATCATTACACAAGACGAAATCAACAAGTATCCATATTTGCGAAAAGTTCATCTGCCTGAGATAGATGAGGATATTGGCGTACTCATCGGTGGTCACGTTCCTGAAGCGTTTGAGCCGTGGGAAGTGATAAACAGTATTGAGATGGACCATTTGCCATACGTACCCGTTTAGGCTGGGTCGTGAATGGTTTCCTTATGGGGGCTGGCATGTCAGCAAATGAAGTTGCAGCAACAGTCTGTAGAATACAAGTTGGGCCTTCGATTGACCAGCAGTTAATCAACCTCTTCAATCATGAGTTCAGCGAGCGTATCATAGATGACAAACCCGAAGATTCTGTTGAAGATCGAAAATTCATGAAGATCGTGAACGAACAGACACAGTTTGTTAATTGACATTATCAGGTGCCATTACCATTTCGTGATGACAGTGTTACAATGCCGAACAACAAAGTGGCAGTTGAATATCGGCTTCCTCAGCTGAGGAAGAAATTTAGAAACAACGATGACTATCGTCAAGAATATACTGCCTTCATGGAAGGTATCATGGACAAAGGCTATGCTGAAAGGGTGCCACAGGAAGAATTGGAAGGCAATCCTGGAAAGAAAGTGGTATCTTCCCACCATGGAGTGTACCATCCACAAAAACAGAAAATCTGGGTAGTCTTTGATTGTGGCGCAGAATACAAGGGAACTTCTTTGAACAGGAAGTTGATGGAAGGACCGGATCTGACCAGTTCACTTGTAGGAGTGCTCATACGTTTCCGTGAAGAGCAGATAGCACTAATGTCAGATATAGAGGCCATGTTCTCTCAAGTAGGTGTGTCGCAAGAAAACCGGGATTTCCAGCGTTTTCTGTGGTGGCCAAATGGTAGTGTAGAGGAACCTCCTGTCGAGTACCGAATGACAGTGCACATCTTCGGGGCTACATCGTCACCTAGTTGTGCCAATTTTGCGTTGAAGAAATCCACAGACAGTACCTCTAATCTGAGTGTCAAGAACACCATTTCCAGAAACTTCTATGTTGATGACATGTTGAAGCCAGCCTCAACTGTGACAGAAGGGAAGACTTTGGCTGAAGGGCTGATTGACACCTGTAAGAAATCAGGGTTTAAGCTCATGAAGTGGATCAGTAATACGCGTCCAGTTTTGGAAGCAATACCTGAAGAACAAAGGGCGACAGAGGTGAAGAACTTAGACTTGGAACAAGATGACTTGCCCACGGAGCATGCTCTCGGTATGCAATGGAATGTGGATCTGATGTATTTGAATTCAGAAATCGTACTAAAGAGAAACCAGCGACCAGACGAGGAATTCTGGGAGTGGTTAGCTCATTATATGACCCACTGGGCATGGCAGCACCAGCACTACTGCCACCCAAGATGCCTTTGCAGCAGCTGTGTAAAGCAAAACTAGGTTGGGATGATGATATTCCAGGGAAACAATGCAAGTTTGGGAGAAGTGGTTAAGTGACCTACCAAAATTAGAAGAGAGTTTCACAGTACCTAGATGTATAAAGCCTGAGTACTTTGGTGATGTGGACGTGGCTCAGCTACATCATTATGCAGATGCTAGTGAAAATGGTTATGGTGCTGTGTCGTATCTCAGGTTGATCGACAAAAGTTCATAGCACATTGATGATGGCCAAAGCAAGAGTGGCCCCATTGAAACAAATATCGATTCCACGATTGGAATTAACTGCAGCTACCATAGCAGTAAGGCTCGACAAACTTCTCAGAAAGGAGATGGATTTGCTAATCGACGAATCTGTGTTTAGGACCGATAGCAGAACCGTGTTGCGATACATAAACAACGATACCACGAGATTTCATACCTTTGTTGCGAACAGAATAGCGGTGATTTGAGGAGGATCCGATCCAGCGAACTGGCGCTACCTTAATACCAGTGAAAACCCAGCAGATGAGTGCTCTAGAGGTCAGAAAATAGATGTTTTTCTGAAGAATGAAAGATGGAGAGGTGGTCCTGATTTCTTGTTGAAGACACAAGACAAATGGCCAAGTGATAGCTACAGTACACAGCTAGATCCAGAAGATGCAGAGGTGAAGAAATCAGCACTAGTGCATAGAGTATCCGTTAGGTCAGAAGAAGAAACTGTGCCCGTTGTTTTTGGAACGGTGCCTGTTGTTTCAGAAGAAAGACAGACATCTGGCAGAGTGACGGTTAGTACAACATCCGTTAATGCAGAGGAAACGGTGCAAAAACTGATACACTATTACTCAAGTTGGTATAAATTGAAGAAAGCAGTGGCTTGGATACGTAAAGTTGGTGATACGTTGTTGAGACGTGCCAAGAACAAAAGTTGTAGTGTGGATGGACCACATGAAATTACAGTGGAAGACATGAAAGCAGCAGAAACTGCGATCATCAAGTTTGTACAAAAGAAAGCATTTCCCAAAGATGTTGAGAGTTTGTCAGCAGATCGCTATACAGACAAGAAGTCACAAAGAAATAGTAACATCTACAGACTGGATCCTGTCATGGGAGCAGATGGTTTGTTGCGTGTAGGAGGACGTCTGAGTTTGTCCACGGTAGCAGAAGAAGCAAAGCACCCTGTGATATTACCAAAGTGTTCACATGTTGCAGAGCTGCTGTTGCGTGAAATATATGAATGAGGGCAACACTTTGGGCGAGCCTACATCCTATCAAAGTTACGCGAGAGGTATTGGATCCCTGATGCAAACTCTGCAGCTAGAAGTATAGTCAGTAAATGTGTAACTTGTAGACGTCAGCGAGCCAGACTTTGTGAGCAGAAGATGGCAGACTTGCCAGCTGATCGTTTGCAGTCAAATGAACCACCATTTACCAATGTTGGCATAGATTACTTTGGGCCAATTGAGGTGAAGATAAGGAGAAGTACAGTAAAGCGATATGGTGTGATATTTACTTGTTTAGCCATACGCGCTGTTCACATAGAGGTGGCAGAGTCTCTTAGTACGGATTCTTTCATCAATGCAATGAGAAGATTCATATCTAGGAGGGGACCAGTGAAGTCAATAAGATCCGACAATGGTACCAATTTTGTTGGAGCAAATAGAGTGTTGAAGGAGGAGCTCGAGAAATGGAATCAGGCTAAGATCAAGGAAAACCTGTTGAGAGAAGGTATAGAATGGAAGTTTAACCCGCCGTATGGATCCCATTTTGGTGGAGTATGGGAAAGGCAAATTCGCACCATCAGACAGTTGCTGAATGTCATTGTTGGGCAACAACAACTTACAGATGATAGTCTTCATACTTTTCTGTGTGAAGTGGAGCACACCATTAATAGCCGCCCGATTACAGTATTGTCGGACGACGCTAGAGACTTGGAAGCATTGACACCCAACATGTTGCTTACTATGAAGGGAGCAACAATGCCTCCTGGCGTGACGGAGAAGAGCGACTTGTATGCTGCACAAAGATGGAAGCAAGTGCAGTATCTGTCAGATTTGTTTTGGAAAAGATGGACAAAGGAATACTTACCTTCCCTGCAAGAAAGGCAGAAATGGTTGAAAGTCAAGAAAAACTTACGAGATGGAGATGTCGTATTGGTAAAGGATGAGAACACCTCCAGAAATGCATGGCCTTTGGGTGTAATCATCAAAGTTATGCCTGACCAGAAAGGTGTGGTGCGACGTGTATTGGTGAAGACCAGATCTAATGTTTTGGAGAGACCATATGATAAGTTGTGCACACTGCTGGAAGCACATACTTAGTGGTATTGGTGTGGTTGCAGTTACCAGCAGCTATAATAACAACGATCTCAAGTAGTGGCCAGTCTACCCACTACGTTCAGCATTTGATTATCTATGAAGTTATAGATGTTAGGATATCATGCTTGGCAGCATGATTTGACCGGACGAGGTCTGGGCATGGTCCAGGATGTTAGGATATCATGCTTGGCAGCATGATTTGACCGGACGAGGTCTGGGCATGGTCCAGGATGTTAGGATATCATGCTTGGCAGCATGATTTGACCGGACGAGGTCTGGGCATGGTCCAGGATGTTAGGATATCATGCTTGGCAGCATGATTTGACCGGACAAGGTCTGGGCATGGTCCAGGATGTATGGATTCTCAGGTTTAAGAAGAAGATTATTGAATTCGCGTTATCGGAATACCATTTGACTTTGCATTTCGATTTCAAATTTTTCGATTTGTCATTTCTATTTGTTATGTAATTTTGGCACATATGGATGTTGGCGTCTTAAATTTGTTAGGATGGAAATTGTTAATGTTTGCATGAACAATTTTGGGGCTGGTGTAGAGACGCCCAGTTCTCCTGTACTTAGCTTGGCTTGGCTTGGAAAGTGAATTTGTAGTCTGGCGCCCTCGCGCTGTGAAAGTAAAAGATGTAGGATAGAAATAGACGCATGCGCATTTGTTTGCTTTGAAAGAATCTAGAGAGTTCTATACAGGGCACATGTAGGAGGACTAGTGCAGTTTCGCCTGGAAGAATTTACCAGTTTTTCTACGGAACTTTGTGGAGTTTTGCTATCGTGACGCTACATCCATGCCAGCATTGCATAGTAGTTGTTCCGGAATAAAGTGAGTAGTTTTATCGCAGTTTACGGGTATATTGGTCGGAGCAGAAGTTGTATGGGCAGTGCTGTGTATGTCACATGTCCGCGCTACGTATGGTGAAGCCCCTAAACTCCAGTTGGGAAATGGTAAATCAAAGAAACTTGTGATCTTCGATGTGAATTTAGGGCGCTATTTTGAAGGCACATCGAGGGTCATATAATAGTTACTAAATTGAAGGACTGAATCATATACAATATTTTCGACTACTATTTGGCAACCTTGACAATGCAGGCAGCGTCCAACAGCCTCTCACGAGTTGGAAGACTGAAGACTAACCCTAACCGGTGACCCAACATGACAGGAGTGACGGTGAGTATATTGGCAGTGGGTCGATGTCATTTAGGTGACAGTTTCAGTTCATAGTTTATTCGCTAATGTATGTCTAAAAGTAAAAATACACCAGAAATCTCGTTGGCTCGTGCTAAAGAACACGAAGATTACAATAAAAACATTTACAATATAAAAACAGGATCAACAAACACCGATAAGATGCAAAACACTCAATATAAAAAGTAACGAACATCTGGCTAAAGGGTTCATCCCATTCAGTTAACGGACTGCTGAAGGGTAAAAACTTTTCCTGTAACAATCTGATTTTGCTGCAATGGAGCGGTAACGTTTCCCTGATTGCAAAAGCGAAAACTGATCTAAGGCGGGATTGAAATATGACATTAAACTGGTCCAATAATCATTTTCATTCAAGGTAATACATTACCAGGTCCATGGGACATTTGAGATTTACAAATTTAAGTAGGACCATCCTGAACCACTGATAGTTAGTGGTGGTACCAGGTGTCCGGAATGGGTAAGCGTACCCTGCTAGCATGCTACACCCGTCAGGATTGGTCCCAAAATTGTCTAAATATTGTATGAAGTGATACAGTATATGAATCACTGTTATAAGTCAAAGCCGGGAATGCTGTCGCTAATCATTTGAGTGACCGAGGTGTCATATTTGGCCACAATGTCATCATATCGACCGTAGAACTTTTTGAAAGTCCTCACAAGTCTTTTGGATGTATATCCCTGTCTCACTAGTTTTGATACTAATAAGCTGTGTCTCATTTGAAAATCCGCGTAGGAATCACAAGCCCTACAATATCTGAGAAGTTGAGACACATACACACCATAAGCAGGTGCAGATGGAATATTACTTGATAAGTGGGGATAATTTATGATTTCAAAATCAAAATCATCCCTTTTGTCATACAGCTTGGTGTGTAGCCCATGAGTACCCACTTGCAGGAACAGATCAAGATATGAAGCTGAGTTCCTACTCTCATGTGTTTCTTTGACTTCCAATACATCTGGGTATATATGATGTAAGTAATTTGATATGTCTGGATTGTTAAGACTAATCAGATCATCAATATATCTGTGCGTGTTGTTTAAAACGCCTTGCAAGTTTTTTAGACCCTGCTTTATGGAGAGATTGTAGGAACTCTGCTTCATATGAATAGAGAAATAAGTCAGCTAGAACTGGTGCACAATTTGTACCCATTGGTATGCCGATAGATTGTTGAAAGGTCATACCACCAAACTTAACAAATATGTGTTCGATTAAGAAATTAAGAATGTTAATAATTTCTTCATCTGTGTATTTGTGCTGGGCATCCATGTTGTTACTAAAATAACCTGACCCATATTTGATGATAATGTATTGGTACCTTCTAATGCCATTTTTATGCAGGAAAGCTTGTTTAACAAGAGATGACAGCCTTGTTTTAAGTTTATCGTGGGCAATTGTGGTGTACAGGTTGGAAAAGTCAAATGTTCGGATTGACCTGTACTTGTTTTCTTGACTCTTAAATCAAGCAACAATTCCTTGGAATTTTTTAATATCCACATTTGATTCAACCCACTCGTTTCATACACTTTGTCACAATATCGAAAAAGACCATTTTTGATGGTTGTTAAAATTATAGTCAAAAATTGTGACAGATGTTTAGTAGTGCATTTGCTTGATCCTGCAATAAACCGATGTTTGTAAGGGTTCTTGTGCAGTTCAGGTATCCAATACAACATAGGCAGTGTTTTGTCCTTCTCCTCCAAAGGAATGCCAAATTCACTGAGCATAGATGAATGGTTTGAAAAAATATCTTCATCAGAAAGGGAGGAAAGAGTATAGGTTGTATTACTCTTATTTCAATGAAGATTTAATTCATCTATTATACACTGGATATAATAATTCCTACAGACAAAGATAATGTTGTTTGAAGCTTTGTCTGCAGGAACTACAACATATTCGTTGTGTAAAGCATAAAGGCATGCTTTGACAGACGGGCCATCTAATACTGAGGAATAATTTACTCCTTTAGTGGGAGAACGGAGATGTGAAATACGTGATTTTAATTTGTCTCTGACTTTGCTCAGCCAGTCAGAGAGGCATTCCACATTAACTTCCTCAACTGCAGCCACTGTCTCGCATATTTTTCGGCGGCATCCATGATAATTTGAAATTAAATTTCCAATTAATATTTTGTGGCTCCCGATATTTTGGGCCATATTGAAAGAGTTGCCGGAGTTTGCTGTTGGTAATGATGGACAGGTCACTAGTTATTATGTGACAAGTGGTTTATAGCAAAAGGGGGATGACAAGCAATTGCAAGTTCTGCTGTTGTTGGAGGAAAGTTGAAATTTTTCAAGACATTGTTATAGTTACAAAGTTTCCTACCAATGGTTATAGTATAGAATTTGTTTTCTTTTGCATCCTAGATCTGTAAAGTTCATCTAATTGAGGCAGGTTTACACCAATAATTGAACTCCGTACCAGACAGCAATGGAGACTGTCAACACACTCTAATAAGGGAGCATTTGTATTTACGGGGAGAGGGGGGGGGCGGTGAAATTTGAGCGACAAAGGAAACGTAAAAAGCGACCCCCCCCTCCAAATCAAATTTCTAAATTTGACCCCCCCTCAATTCATCAATTGTAAAATGTGACCCCCCCCCCCATGAAAAAAAAAATCATCAGATTTGATTCACTAACCCTTCGCACCCTGTGGCCCCGGGCTGAAAAAGTTTCCTCACATACTACAGAATCAACATTTTTGGTGAAATGCCAAATCAAATTTTTTGCACACACATGAACTTGTAATCGCTCTAGTCTAATCAAGTACACTAATATCAATAATCAAGAGTACATAAATACATAGATTTACCTAGTTTTATATTGGAAAAAAATTATTCATAGTTTCCATATAGACAAGATAGTGAATCAACATTTCGGTGACATTCCAAAATCAAATTTCTTGCACAAACATCCACTTGTTACCACCCTAGTCTAATCAAGTAAATTAATATCAATAATCAAGCGTACATAAATACACAGATTTAACTAGTTTTGTAATGGAAAAAAATTATTCATAGTTTCCTCTGACAGAATAGTGAATTAACAATTCGGTGAAATTCCAAAATCAAATTTCTTGCTCACACATGCACTGGTAACTACCCTAGTCTTATCGAGTACATTGATATCAATAATCAAGAGTCTATAAATACACAGATTTAGCTAGTTTTGTATTTAAAAGAAATTATTCATAGCTTCTCATAGATTATGTATGGAGGACCTGTGTATTTTCTATTTTGCCTGGGAGTTCTTGTGTGTTATCACTGTCTACCTAGGGAGTCCAAGACAGGAACTTTCCAGATGTTTCAGTGTTTTACGTTGCATGCTGCACTGGCACTGGAAGGTTTGAGTGTCAGCGTGTGCTTTTAAGTCAGATATTTCTCTATTTTGAGTCTTACTCAAGTCAGCAGATATGTAAAGAAATCGGTGAGTGGCAGAGATTGAATTTTATGCCGATCGGATTGTTTATTTAAACCCTACGCTATCCTCTACTTTAGTCGATGGCTCACACAAGTGAAAGCCGTGTGCCGTATATTTGCAATATACGCACTGCACGCTAAGATGATAATATCACCACAAGTTGAAAGCTGATCTTTCTGCAGCAAATTGTGTGTTAACTGTGAACTTTATTCCGTTTATGAGTTCAGTCAGATGTCTGAGATTGTCATGAGAACATATTTATGATTGTTCCACTGAACTTTGTTGATGCGCAGAGTTAGCAGAGGAAGACTTCAGATTAGTTCGGCATGTCCCGACCAGAAGTATGGCTGCTCCCGTTGAAGGTGAACTGGACGCTGCTTAGCAGTGAATTGCGTGTGTTGTCGCCGACTTTCATGTGCAGACATTACACGGGACTTACAATTGTGCTCATCATCGAACATTAGTTAAAGTCGCGTGTGAACTATTTGTGTTTCCCAGCCGCGTGGTCAAGTCTGAGGTACCTCTGCAGTAACGTTAAGTTTTCCATAGAAATTGTTAAGCATTTAGAAAGGGTTTGAACAGAGTTTTTGTTCTGAAAGTGTGTTCGACTCCTGCCGTCGGGAGGTCGATCAGTACGGTTATTGTTACCATGGAGTAATATTTATAGTTTTGAAGTACGGTTTTACTATTTTATATGTAGACCCCGATATTTGACACAATATAGTAATATACAGAAGTTGTTTGTTACATTATATGACTGTGTGTTGGTTCCTCATTTCATGCCCCATGCTGTGTAGCCCTGCGTACAGGTGTGTGCACGTGTGTTCCCAGCATTATATGGCCTCTACCACAGCCCTGCAATGGTCTTTGAACAGACTTGAGGTCTCTGTGGCCTGGATCTGGACCGCAATGAAGACTAAACGGTCTTTTTGGCCAAAATTCTGCTCTATTGGGGCAAAATCCTTTCCCTGCCTACCTTTACCTCCTAACCAATCCCAGAAAAGATGCGATTGACTTCTCCTAACGTCCAAAACCGCTCATTTTCTGAAACATAACATACTCGACAAGTTGTTTACCCATGGAGATCCCCATTTTGAATCTCGCTGCAGAGACCCCAGTTATCTCCACAGACCGTTGCAGGGCTGTGGTGGAGGCCGTATACGCCAGGAACACACAGACCTGTACTCAGGGCTACATGCTCTGTTGCTGCTCTAGAGAGGTTAATGCCAGTCTCGGACTTGTTGGCCCTGCTAGAGAAATAAATTTGGCTGAGCTTCGGTCGGTTATTATTCTGCCGTCTCGAAACATCGGTTACACAAGCAACATTTTGGTGAAATTCCAAAGTCAATTTTGTTTTCCATAACTCAATACAAACCTTTGTAAAATTTGACCCCCCTTCAATCATTGATTGTAAAATTTGACCCCCCCCCCCAAAAAACGGTTTTTTAAAAGTCAACCCCCCCTGATTTCCACCAGCCCCCCCTCCCTGTAAATAACGAATGCTCCCTAATATCATGAATTTTACATCGATGGTGACATGTACTCAGCGAGTACAGATATGCGACAACACGTAGAACTAAAAGTCGAGTCATTCATGTTTACAGAAAATATAATTATTAGAGAAGTGGGTGGCAAATTTTAACTTTGATAATAAGTTTTCACCTCTCTGTGTAAATAGAAGCTGCAGAGTAATTTGGGCCCCGATCAGTTATACTCAAGTTTTCTGTTTGTGGTGTTTTGGTTTTGCTTATCTGGTTGCAAGGTTTAGAGCTACTCGATGGCTTTTCGACACTTTTGTAAGGGAAAAATCAGATACGTATTGCACTCAACTTATCCGAAATTGCTTCAAGTTGAATATTTGTCATGGATCGACTGGCTGTAATCGACTCAAACAACGAAGAAAATGGTTGGTATGCTGTATTGCGAGGAATGTCAAGATGCGCTGATTGCCAATGTTCTGAAGTATACGCATTCAGACACAATACCATTAACTTTTGGTAAAACAAAATGCAGCACAGCTCTGAAATAGACATATTCCCATAAAACTTTCTCGGGCAGTACCAAAGACTCAATCAATGATACAATCACTTCCTGACTTTCTTTGATCCGTGAAGTCAGCATGGGTTACAGGTACATAGCTTATGCATCTTCCGCTGAAATGGTGTAAACAGTACAAACTTGCCAAAAATTGGGGTTCATAAGCCCATTTTACCCAGGAGGGCTCATGAACTGCCCGGTGAGACCCACTACAGAAAATCATTTTAGACATAGGTGATAATGTATATTATTATATAAAGTAACTTGAAAATTCCAAAGAACATATGCCAGTTGCTTAAGTGAGCTCAACGGAGCTCTGTGGTCGAAAGAGCATGGGCAAGTACTGCGATATTCACAACTTTAAGGTCAAGAGAGGTTTGTGCATGAAGCTATGTTATGTTTGTTGAGGGGGTGTTACAAAACAAGATATACCTTTGAGAGACAGGGAGGCCTGGCCATAAAAGACTTTCGCTGGGAAAAGGCAGTGTCATGTCTTCCACAAGAGTAAACACCCCAAGCGAATGACTACGAGAAATATTATGTGATTAAGGTAGCCGGAAAATCCCTCTACATCTACGTGAAGGATCACAACAAGTTGCCGTGCGACCAGACAGAGCATAAGAAGCTCAAAGACTACTGCGTACGCCCCCTCCATTGGTACATCAGGCAGGACCTGCTGGAGACCCACTAGCCTGAGTGCCAGGGGATCGGTAAGATGGCTGTGAGGGTTGAGAAACAAGAAGAGGGAAAAAAACAAGCTAGCCTCCCAGAACCACCACAAACAGGTTCTTACTCCCTCTGTTACTACCCTGATTTCGAGGCCCTGGTCACTAAGGTAAAGGGCCCAAGCTCAACCCGATGACCAGTAACACCCAGGCACCCACTTCCAAAGATTTGCAGAAGACCTTAGAGCACTGCAAACATGACCAGCAACATATGCCAGAAGCCTCTCACCAGAGACTCTGTCAATGATCAAGCTACGGCTGAGTTCCAAACCCACAACCATACCTGTGGGGCTATGACTCCCGTCTCCTGATGCAGGCCATCTCGAAAGCACAGGGCAGGATCACCTGCATCCCACTTGGGCAGCCGTGCTTCATCAACAGTGTCCAGTTCTGGTTGACCTCCTTAGACAAGCTTGTGGGGGCCACCGGCCTGAGGCCTTCTACATAGCAGTGAAGTATGAACCCAAAGAGTGATGCGACCTCTTGCATTCAAATGGTGTCTATCCCTATGCGTACACTGACGACTGGAAGTGTTTCATTGACCCCAAGCTTCAACCAAAACAGGCCTTCCACAGCAAGCTCTCTGGCTCAGGCATCAAAGAGAGTGACTACGCCCATGCTAAAGAAGTCTGGGAGACCTTCGGCTGCCACACCCTGGGGGACTATTATAAACTTTCCAACTGCAGATGTCCCCCTTAAGGCAGACGTGTTTTAAAGCTTCCGAAAGACAAGACTGATAGATCTGCTAACTGATTAACAGCAAAGTCCCTGAGTGCATTGTGGTTCAGGGAAAAAGGCTGTTGGCACACCAGCAAGGGCTCTTGGGAGGAAAGCAACCATCCGCTTAGGTTGAAAATATGGTCCCCAACCTCTTCAGCAAGAACTACATCCTCCACTACCGCAGCCTGCAAATGTACCTCTTCCAGGGGCAGGGCTGAAGAAGATCCCCATGCCCTGAAGTTCGAGCATAGCCAATGGAGGGATTCCTACATCGGATATAACACAAAGCTCCGGAAGTGGGCGGCCACCACCTCTGATAAGGACCTCTAAAAAAGCTGATGAACAACTCCATCTTTGGGAAAGCCATGGAGAACCTGCAGGTCGACATGCAGCTTGTGTGTGCATACGGGCAAGGCAAGATTCCATGCCTGCTGGCCTGCCCTGCCTACATGCGGGCCAACATCTTAGACTATGACCTCACAACAGTCCAGCTTCACAAGCGCTGGCTTGTCCTCAACCACACAGAATATTTGGGCATGAGCGTCCTGGCCCTCTCTAGCCGCCACATGTACGACTTCTTCTGCAACCAGATGAAAGCTCTGTATGGGGAGCACTGGCAGGTGCTGTTCACCTATACAGACTGGCTCCTCTTACTGGTCCAGACAGAGGACGTCTACCAGGACTTAGCCAGGTGCCAGTCCTCTATTAAGCGTCCAACTACCCGCATGATCACTTCCTCTTCAGCCTAGCACTGCAGGACGAAAGTATGCCTGGGTGTTTAATATTCCGCGAAGCATATTTTTTACTTAAGAGCGCTTTCAGCCAGTTGCTAGTAATGACAGCTAACATTGTGCCAATTTATTTTGATAGAATATCGATCAAAATCTGCTGGCGTACTGGCTCATGTGTTCAGGTCACGACATGAATATATCCACAATATATATATATATATATATATAATATATATATATATATATATATATATATATATATATATATATATATATATATATATATATATTGACTTATGTACCATAACATCAAAGTATCCGTTGGTTTCTTGTGCTTAAATTGAATCGTCAACACTTTTTAAAGCTTTTGTACAGCATTTATCTTTCAGCACATTTGGGCGCATTTTGGCCAAGTCTGGCGCCATTTATGTGCTGGGAAAGTCATGCGAGTGAGCACATAACATTGTACCAATTTCCGATGAAAGAATATCGATCGATAACGTTCACCGCACGAACTAGAGTGGAGACATCCGTTCTTTTTTTTCAAATTTACTGGAATCTTCATCATTGACATTCCTCGAAATTTGGTATAAATTACAACAACATGGCAGGTATTTGGTCTGTACAACTAACGAGATGCATAACGATTAAAATGCGTCAATTTAAAGGACAAGTTAACCTCCAACTAATTGTACTCTTATATTGAAGATATTAAAGGGGAGGTTCACCAAGGATGATTTTTACATATGTGCTAGCTTTGTGGTCACTTACCCTGGAAAAGCTATTTTCTCCATTTATAACTTGCACGATTTTTACAAAAACCGATAGAAATAGTACAGGAAGTTGCCCATGTAATTTGAATCATGGGAAAAAGCGCCAAGCTTGGAGCTTGCATAATGTGATATGGAAGGCACCATTTTCCCATGGGTATGGCATTGTCCACTCACCAATGCTTAAACCAGGCTGTGCGTATTTACATAACTTTTGTTTATACTGAGTATCCTTGCATAAACGATGAATCATTTATAATAAACTGTCCACTGTCAGATTTTGTGTTGCTGTTTACTACTGTGTTACTGTGAGTGGACAATGTGGGGGCCATACCCATCCGAAGATGGTCCCTTCCATATCACATGATGCAAGCTCCAAGCTTGGGGCTTTTTTCCCATGATTCAAATTACACGGGCAACTTCCTGTACCATTTTTGTCATTTTCGTAGAAAATCGGGCGAGTTATAAATGGTGAAAATACCTTTTCTGGGGTAAATGACCACAGAGCTACCACATATGTAAAAATCATGCTTGGTGAACTTCCCCTTTAAAATGGAGAACACTTCTGTGCCTGTTTTCTACTCATAATATCCCCGTTAATCAAATAATTCACAAAATACTTTGCCCATATGGGGGTTAAAAACCCATTTAAGCACGGCCATCTTGGCTACCAGTTTCATAGCTGTGGAAACGCAGCTATCTGTTGGCGGGGTTGCGTGCGTCTTTATGTGGGTTAATGGTCAACCCCGCCACAGATAGCTGCGGGCCAACTGCGAGCGAAAGTGGGTCTATTACGATGACACAACATGTATTGGAACTTTGAACGGCAAAATAAACGAAAGTGAGCGTAATTCAATAAAATGACCTATACCCGCCTGAACTTTGATTATTGCTCATTCCCTAACTCCTTTTGTGAACAAAATTTCTGGTTCGTTTATGTAATTTCGGCTGATTTTCCAAGGAGTACTCAAGATTTTCACTCCAGCAGCGAACTTTGACTTCCATTGATATGCTAATAAGGATCTGACCGAACGAGCGACGTCTATATTAGCATATCAATAGAAGTCAAAGATCGCTGCTGGAGTGAAAATCTTGAGTACTCCTTGGAAAATCAGCCGAAATTAGAAATTTTTTCACAAAAGGAGTTAGGGAATGAGCAATTATCAGAGTTCAGGCAGGTATAGGTCATTTTATTGAATTACGCTCACTTTGGTTATTTTGCCATTCAAAATTCCGATACATGTTGTGTCATCGTAATAGACCCACTTTCGCTCGCAGTTGGCCCGCAACTATCCGTGGCGGGTTGACCTTTGACCCACATAAAGACGCACGCAACCCCGCCAACAGATAGCTGCGTTTCCACATCTACCAGTTTCATAGAGCATACTGGGTAAATTTCCGGATGATGACGCAGAAACTTCGTGTTTCAATAAGTTTGCTGGGGTTATTACAACTAGGGAGTACCAGTAGCCTGATTGCAAGACCTTAATGTAAATATTACAATGCTCCCAAACGGGATGTTGTCAAGGCATTTTTGCGATTGCAAATCTGAAGGAAAAACCAGAGGACAGTTAGAAAGTGGTTGACAAATATCGGCAAAGATATTGTCTCAAAAACTACGATTCCATAAGCAGTTCACGAAGCATTGCCATCAGTCCAATCTGCGTGCTCACTTACTAATGAATGACGCATTTTTTAGCCATATGTGATTAATATGTCCCTGTGGAATCAAGTGATTATCGGGCCAAAGTTGCATTTTCTTTTTCTGACTTACATATATAGTCGAGTTGAAATACGATGGTTTCAACCTGGACTCGAACCCACAACGCACAGCACTCAATCACGTAGAGCAGAGGACAACAGACAAACCACTCGACTAATAAATCCCCAATCCTAAAAAAGATTGGTTCAATAATCGAGCTAAGGATGTTACAATTCTGACTGCGCCCTCTCCACTCCCCGTAGAGTTCGTGAAGCACTCACGCTAGCACACACGCTATCATACATCTGACACAAACTATATCGAAGCGAAGCAATGAATACAATGCTTTACACTGGGCGGAAGATAGCCTCAGGGACAATTCTGTCCACCAGCAGAGCTATCAACCCAGGAAAGAGAAATACAATGGTTTCAACCGGGACTCGAGCCCACAACTCACATCACCCAATCACCTAGCGCAGAGGACAACAGACAAACCGCTCGACTAAATCCCCAATCTTAAAAAAGATTGGTTCAATAATCGAGCTAAGGAAATTTCATGAACCTAGAAATGTTCTTTCCAATGAAGTTTTTGTTGATTTATATTCATATGGGTACCTGAAAAAAGTTTAGATGCTCGGTTGCCCAAAAATTAATGTGGGGCAACTCTCGTAATTTGCATAATCCAAGATGGCCGCGAAATCAATTCTCTGATTTAACTTTTGACGTAGAAATGTTCATTCCTTTGAGATTTCTTGTTGATTTCATTCATTACGGTTGTTGAAACAATTTTAGACTGGTTGCGTAAACATCTGCTATTCGGCAACGCTGGTAACTTGCATAATCCTGTATGGCCGCCAAGTCATATCTAAAATTTAACTTTATACCGACAAACATTCTTTGGTATCAATATTTTTGTCGATTTGCATTCATTTGGATACTTTAAACAATTTTAGCTCGCTTGCCCGAAAGTTAATGTCGGCCAACTATCGTAATTTTAATAATCCAAGATGGCTGCCAACATCATCTCTAAAATTAATCTTTTGGCCCTCATGTCCTTATATGATGTGTAATACCTCTCTTCTAAACCACTGGATCAGACAACAAAGTCAAATTCAAAAAATATATAAGGACCTCTTCAAAAAACCAGGAAGAGGTGTCAGGTGCTTCGAAAATAGTAAGCGCATCTTGCCTCACGTATAGCACCCGCCATATATCAATCTCGAAAGTCAAACAGGTAGTGGTCTCCAACAAAGGACCAATATCACCGAAGCCATCAGCAATCATTTGTCGAAGAGAGATATCCTACTTATCTACCAACATGTGATAACTGCTAAAACAGCTTTTAAATGTTAAGACAAGTCTTTCTCTAGTGTAACCTTGATTTAAAAGTTTGCAAGATAGTTGGCTATGTCTCTCTGCAAAATCATCATATTAACTGCATGTTCTTGCACATCGAATAAGCTGGGAAATGTATAACCTATAAGCTTGTAAGAGTGGAATAGTACTGAGGAGGTGTGGGACATTGATGATACTAAAGTCAAAATCATCTCTTTTGTCATATAGCTGCTAGAAAGGTAACCATTAGAGTCATTGCCTAGTTTACCATTGACAATGAGTTTTCTATCGCAAGTCCTTTACCTAAATAAGATGTCATTATAAAGAGGAAGACTGACAAACGGGCACTGGCTAGTATATTATGAGACTTTATATTTTTGGCGGCAATGGATACTCAGAAAGATGGTGCATTTGATCAAGACGAGGTAGACATCTCCATGATGTCCTATGTTCTACTGGCAGCTAACTCTGGAAAATATGATACGAATACTTAGTGATGAAACTGATTTGGCTTGTCCTATTGGTGTACTGCGTATATTGGGCAGGCCAGTAGTGCAGAAGGAGTGAACAATGACAACGCACCGTGTACTTATCTCGGACAACAAAAGTCTGCAACTCCATGGCATGCTTGCCCACAGAAGGTATTACACAACCTCATATCAATAAGGCAAATGGAAGATAAGTGCACCCAAAACTTTGATGGCTGGAAACTTCCCAGACTTGGTTCACGTTCTGGATTAGGTATGTACCACAGAGGCAGATTGGTAGAAGCAGAAAAACCATTCTTCCTTGGTATGTATGGTCAGCAGTCGGGACCTTTTGGCTGTTGATCAAAAAGAAGAAAAGCCCTAAAATGATGGCTCTTCATCCAACAATGGCAAACCTGCTGCAGAACGTGTTGAGCGCTCAAGTACAAGTAATGTGTTGAAAGCAACAGGCCGTCAAGCTCCACCAAAAGAGTCAGCTGGTGTCATAAAAATTTGGATTGGGATTGTAGGATAGTATTCAAGGTCCTGTTATTTATAAGGGTGGCCAGCAATGCCAGGGGTTAATTGACCGAGTGTCAAGTAAGGCACAGGCTATGTAATGTTTCACTGAGGCGTATGGCTGCCAAAAAGAACATCTGTTATGCACACCGTACTGTATCTGTTTTGGTGAAGATGGATACAATCCATTCACGAATAGATAAGTTGGTCAAGCAATAGATGATGAGGATGCTGACATGAAGAATGTTGGGGAGACTAGTAATGATAACCAGAAATATGATGTGGACCATGATGTTGAGGAAAAGAATGATGACGATACTAAAGATTATTATGAGAGCCATACAGTATGGGGATTGCCCGTTGATCCCGATTATGGGTGAGAGCGTACAACTGCTTCACATTACCATCAATAACATTTGCTGTTTTATTGTGCTATTTTTACACCTATTTAAGTTGAGTATCGGTTCTTGTTACTTGTAAAAAGGTGTTCACATAAACAAATCGAACACAGTGAATCATGAATGTTCATGAAGATTTTATCTCCAATTGTTGTCACTTAAGCCAAAAGTCAAATTTAACACTGATTTGACTTTTATCTGTTGGATTTGACCTTTGACTAACAAAATAACATAAGAAGTTGTTTCTACATCTATGAATCTAGGGCAGGATGCGCTTAATATTTACGAAACACCTGACATCACTTCTTGGTCTTCTGGCCAGAAGTCCATATATCTTTCTTTCATGAATATGACTTTGTTTGTGTACCGTCTATTTACTGTCTGTTCTGTGCTGTTTTGTGTCTATGTTTACAATGTAATTTTTTTACTATAACCCAAACGGGATTCGAACCCCCACACACTCACGGCAACATCGCCTAGCTGATAGGCCTCACACAAAACCAGTCGGCCACTGCTTCCAACCCAAAAGAGTTGGTCACAGTAACCGACTTAGATGTTGCAATTCTGTTCGCGACCGAACAACACGGTGTGCGTGGAGCAGACGACACACAGACACAGTACACACACAGACACAGTACACACACATATAGTAATCGGAAAAGCACGAAGCTTTTTACTGAGCTATCAGACTATTGTCTTACAAACTACTATTGTCTTACGAATTCTGACCCACTGTCATTGGATTATGGATTGGTATGATTGCGATTATTTTATCCATGACTAGAGGTATTACACATAATATAAGGACGTGAGGACCAGAAGTTAAATTTTACATTTGACCTTCGGTGGCCACCATCTTGGATTATGCAAATTACGGAGTTGCTGACATTTACTTTCGGGCATCCAAGTCAACAATATGTCAAGTACCAAAATAAATGCAAATCTATAAAAATCTTCAAAAGAACGAGCATTTTTTGGTCAAAAGTTAAATCTTAGAAATGAATTAGCGGCCATCTTGGATAATGCAAATAACGAGAGTTCTTGAACATAAGTTTTTTTGCAAACAGGCTAACATTGTGTCAGATACCCGTAAGAATGCAAATTAACAAAATAATCATAGAAATGGACATTTTAGGTGGAAAGTTAAAATTTTTGAGAAAAACGTCGGCCATCTTGGATCATGCAAATGACCATACTTGCCCAATACCAAGTTTTAGCAACAAGCTAAAATAGACCTTATTCTTAAATGGCGGACGAGATCTCGTTTAGCCCGAGAAAGCACGTGAGTTGTGCTTTGGGGGGCAACTTTACTTCCGGTTCGTGAATACTAGCATGGTTTACAAGTCATGCATGGCGTACGACAGTGATGAGCAGAACACAGCCGATCTTCCTAAAAGTACTCTGACCTACAAAATACTGAAATGGTGGAAGGCGTCTGAGCTGAAAGCATTTCTAAAGGATCGCAATATATATCTCTCTACGGTTCGATCAATTTCAAGAGGACTGGACGAGAGACCTTAAGCTTAAATGTATTTCTAGTGGTTTTGGCATGGAGGAAATGATAGAACGGTGACTCCATGCGGCAATGCAAAACCCTGCGATCCTATCGACTGGTCCATGCAGGCTATGTACAAAACATAGAAGCTAACAATCAAACTAGATTTTGAATGTAATAAAGGAAAAGCGGCTCCTCACATCGCCTACACTATTTTTATCTTCTCTGTTTTCATGTTTGATTTTGTGTGTTCGGCTATTGGTGTAGATATAAGCCATGGCTAGACGTAGCCGTAATGGGGCTGTCGAATGACAGTGTGATCATTTGACGCTATGTTTCGAAACCAAATATTTCTGTCATACATAACAATCTATATATCGGGTATAATATTGATACTAGACAACACAGGAAAGACTTGGTTTGTGTCGTGGCCCGCCAGATTTGCGAAATTGCCGGTATTTTACCTCAGGCTGGGACTCTAATAATCTATACTAGACAATTTCAAAATGACTTTGCCTTGCGTCTAGAAACGCCCAATCTGTGAAATCATAGATATTTACTTCATCTTTATCGGCAATTGGGACTCTAATATCGATACTGGAATGACTTGCCTTGTGTCTCCGGCACGTCTGGTCTATGTTAAATTGCCGAAAAATATTCGGAACTCTAATATCGATACTAGTTGATTCTAGACTGTCATATCGCGGGTAAATATCCAATAATATATATGAGAATTTACCATCTCACAGATCTTGACAAGCCCAACTTCATCAATCCGACTATTACTTCGATACTAGACGATACTATACTTGTCAAATTGCGGGTAAATATTCGATGTATATCTGGGATTTCACTACATTACAGATCTAGCCCAGCGGTCTGGCCGAGCCCGATTTCCGTAGTCCGACTATACGATACTAGACTTGTCTAAAACTGTGGGTAAATATTCTATATTGGAAATTTCACCAACTCAAATAACAATTGTAATTTCGATACTGTGTTGCTGTCAGTATACGATATAATATTAAAGGGCAATGTCGCTGTGTCCTGGAAATCCAGTTTACCTCGACACGGTCGATACGCTAAACAAGGACTCTTTTATGACCACAACAAGATTTCACGCATGCTTCAGAAATGGAGAGCATATTGAATAGCGTTCCACTCTCGCGAAAAAAATGAGGTAAGGTCTTTCGCCTATAGCTAGATGCAGTACCGATCAGTCTGTTAAGTTTTTATTTGCGAATTTCATAGTTTGCAAATCTCTTGAAAAAATAAATTTCGTGTCTTTGAATAATTTTGTAATGTATTAAGCTTAGCAAAACGTTTGGGTAAACTTCTTTCCATATAGCGAAAGTTACTGGCCATTGTCTTTAGGAACAGCAGGACATCCCGCAGAAGTCACTGGTCCGGCATGAAAATAGCCGGTCTCGGGCCATCGGGTTGGCGTGAATTTCGCAAGCTGTGGACTTGTGCATTTATGAGTGTGTCGGTAGTGTTGCGTAAGTTGTTTCCGCATTTATGTTTGATATTTCTTGTTGTGAATATTCTCGTTGTATTAACTTTTCATTAAATGTTTTGACTTTGTTGTTAAAGTCCTCTTCATTGTAACATGTCCTCATGATCAGGCCCTTGAAGGTTGATTTTGGATGACATGATTTTCTCTGTAAGAACTTAAATATGATCTGTTGGTTTTGTGCGTGTTCTCGTGTCCAGTATGTTTTTGTTGAACATTGTAAATGACTAGATCAAGATGTGTTATTTTGTGTGAAGAACTCTCATATGAAAATTTGAAAGTAGGATGCATTTTGTTAATTAGCGTTATGAATTCGTGTTCCAATGAAGATCAGCAAAGTATCGTCTCTGAATCTACACCATAGTGACATTTTTGTTGTGTGTTGATGTATGATTTTCAGACATTACAGTCAACTCACACCTTTTCCAACCCACCCAGAACCAACTCGTCCGATTCCAACTCGCCCGATAACCAACTCGCCCGAAGCCATCTCGCCCGTTGTTTGAGATGGGGTGTAGTTGTAGATTCCATGCACGCTAACCTGATGGCCCGAGGCCAGCTATTTTCATGCCGGGCCAGACATGAAAGACGTGAAAGACTGTCCTGCTGTTCCTAAAGACGTGAGCCAGTAACTGCAGTAACTATCCCTATACGTAAAGAAGTCAAACGAAATTTATTCTTTCAAGAGATTATAAAACGTGAAAACTTGTCCGTGTTGGCACATATTTCAAGCCAGCACCTGTGGTTCTCCATGTTAGCAATATTTGTTGTCAGAAATAAAAGGTACTCAAAACATTGCAAAATAGTATCGGGCGAGTTGGCATCGGGCGAGATGGAATCGGGCGAATTAGTATTGGGCGAATTGGAATTGAGTGAGTTGGTTGTGGGCGGGTTGTTTTTCAGAATATTAAAAAGTTTATGAATCGGTGAAATGACATATAAGACTAATCTCTTCTTTTAAAATAGCCATATGCGCTACAGGAATCGTGTCCACCAATGACTTCCATATGCACTGTACGCGGCACGCATGGCTTCCCGGAAGTAAAGTTGCCCCCCCCCCCCAAGCAAAACTCACGTGCTTTCTCGAGCTTAACGAGATCTCGTCCGCCATTTAAGAATAAGGTCTATTGTTTCAGACTCACATGAATGCAAATCAAGAAGGAGCATTTCAAGGTAAAAAGTTAAATTTTAGAGATGATTTGATGGTCATTCTGGATTATCCACATTACGAGAGTTGCACACGGCCATCTTGGATCATGCAAATGACCATAGTTGCCCAATACCAATTCTTAGCAATAAACTTAAATTGTTTCAGGTACCCAAATGAATGTAAATCAACAAAACAACTTCATAGGAATGAACATTTCTAGGTTCACCATTGGAGGTATACGAGTGTCAAATCGACTAGTAATTTTTCTTTAAGCTTATTTGTTTGTTCGGTTTTTTGATATATCAATGTTGCACCGCCAGAAACGGCCCATGCCGCTAATTGTCCATGTCTGTCGTCTTGATGGTTTGTGCTATTCAAACACCCTGCACAGGAGGAAGGACTGTGGTCTATTATACGAGTTCTAATGCGGTAGACACCCATATTTTCCTGTTTTGCATTCTGGTATCAGTGCTATAAAAGACAAAAGACTGTGATCCGGAAAAACCAATGACCGTGACAATAAAGAAAAACTCCCATCTTTTCTCGGAAGCAGAGTTGTCTTTGGTTTTGCGTAAGATCGCTGTTTTACTGTCGAAATTCCTACGGTGTTACGGTTACTGTGATACAGGTCTTCAGTTTTTAAAGTAACACAGGTCAATTTTTATTTTAAATTTTGATGGGATAGTATCAACCTATCGAAAGGAATATGCTTGTGCCTTTTAGCATACATGTCTAATCCAATTTCATTTTGTTTTAAACGTTTTGGATTTTTGGTATTGTAAGATACTAAGAACTTGTTGGCGACGACAGTGAAAGCCATAGCAGGACAAGGCTGATTATGACGCATTGTAAGCTGTGCTTAATTCTTTCGTCTCTTGTATGGAGAGGAAATGACACTTCAATGTAATTTGTGACGATGTCAGTTATCTAGCTACGGTAATGCCCATACTAGTACAAATTCGTTCTCGCGTGATGTGCAAATTTCACCACCCAAAGTTTATATGTATTCAAAAAACTTTAACTGCTCTGGGGAAAGGTACATTTTAGAGTTGGTCGTAAATTTTTTATGACAAGCCAAATTTCAAGTCGCTGAATCGGGACTTGCATCCCTGAGTCTGTAATTTTGTTTTTGTTTGCCAACAAGACAAACTTCCGAACTGGCCGCTAGTACACTGATATTTGTTTTCCTAGAAAAGACGATTATAGTCCCGGCTAGTTTGACGGGCCTACTGACGTGACCTAGCTACCATGCTGTAACTCCGCCGTTCCTCTATTTTCGGGTGCCTAGTGAAATTGCATCGCATGGCGTCCCCGTGGCTTCCCTGCGTCCGTTCACAGCTCGGCCACTCAACAAAGTAGTCACGTGTTCACAATCAACTTTAATTTATACAAAACATGCCAACACATTCTCATAATAAAAGAAACAAGTAACATTTCGCTGTAAATATTTTTGGGCTTCGCTTGTGTGAATTGCTCAGCTTTTCGGGAAACTTTTTTTACCTCCATGAATATATACCCAAAGTGAATTGAAGATCGAATGCGCAAGTGCATGGTCGGGCGCACATTTCCCTTTTAAGGCTGCCACAGTGCGAGTTGCTACATTTCAGCGAAATTGCTGCATGACAAACATTCATTAACATGGGTACGTACATCCCAGAACAACATAGAAACACGCAAAACACCAAGACTAGCATGCCGACGATTACTTCATGACAAACATTGATTAACATGATGGTACGTGCATCCAAGAACGACATAAAAATACGCACAACACCAAGACTAGCATGCTGACGCGACATAAGGGCTATCAAGGCGCTTGCTTTAGTTACCGCTGGAAATTTGCATACGGGTACGCTCTATCTAATCTGCGTTGTTTGCAGCCAGGTCAACATCCCGGGGCCGGCTTTTTGTCTGCATTAATAAACACGTAGAACATTGATGGCATGGCGAGGGTAAATTCAGATAAACTACACAGTCCCGCCATAACTGTAAATTTAATATTAAAATTGATCAGTGACTGCACAGTTTGGTAGAGTAACCATGGCGGTGACAGGTGTCACTGATTTACGACATGCCATTGGCCACAGCCAGTCACATATCTCGTAAGTCTCTCATGAACGGGAGTGTGACATTGGAATCACTAAGCATTGAGGAGCAATAATCAGAATCGCGTATTTCCGAACCCATCACTTCTGAGTCACAAATTTAATGTATAAAACAGTAGGGTGGAAGGCCGAGATATTGGGTATCCTTTGCTGCTGTATTATAAGGGTCTGTGCTATAGCCTGTTTCATGGGAAGAAAGATTCCCTAGCAAGACACATTAACTTAGTAATTCAATAACGAAGTTTTTATGTAATCAAATAATAGCCTGTACAATGGAGGGCAGGTAGATGGCGCCTCAATAAATTAGAAATGGCAAAACACATCAAGGTTAGGAAAATGAGTGTTTCCAAAGAAATGACATATATAATTTGTGTGTTTTTGCCACAAATTCGTTGCATGGAACATTCTTCAAAAGGTAGAAACATCAATCAGTTTTCAACACAATTGGAATTATTTTGTGATTATAAGATCTTGAGCATTTTGTTATAATCTATTTAAAAATCATCAATCTAACTGTGTTTTTGTTTGAAGACGATGGCAAATTTTATAAATTATTAATAATTGCACAATCATCAAATACATCTCTGGCAAATTTTACATTTTTGTCTAGCTTTTCGTCCGCTCTCAGGAAAGGAGAACCCATTAAATGTAACTGATTTGTCAATTTTGTTTAGGTTTAAGTGAAAATACAAATTCCCTTTCCAAGGTTGATCTGTAGGCATTTGCTATTCTCTCCGAACGATGCATGATAAAATTTTAAATTTTTCGATGGTAAAATGGCCGTCTAACTCTACCCAAATCAGTTCTGCTGTAGTGTATGTTTCTTGGTGATCTCTCTTTCAAAAGATTTGGTGGATGTTAAGAAAATGACTTGTACATTATTTATTTCATATACAAGGAAATGAGACCTGGTAAATTTGATTAAAACTACCCTTTTCTTGTGAGTGTGCTAATTAATGCAGGAAAATTTTTAAAAATCACTGGACTATTTCAGCCCTTCTGTTAAAAATGAACTGTTTTTGGTACATGCAAAGAAATGTAATCAATATCATCTGTCTGTTGAAACCTTAAAATATTAACGGCAAAAACCAACAGTTTTTGTCTAGAATTTTTAGCGACTGTGCAGAAATGTCTTTGCAGCTTTCAGGGACCACTCCGAGGAGACCCTAAATCTTTTAGAGACCGCACTGACATGACCTTGAAATTTCAGGGACCACCCAGATGAGTCCTTGAAACTTTCAGGGACCACCCAGATGAGTCCTTGAAACTTTCAGGGACCACCCAGATGTGACCTTGAATCGTTCAAGGACTATCCTGGTGTGACCTCGAAAGTTTCAGGGACCACCCAGATGAGACCCTGAACCTTTCAAGGACTATCCTGATGTGACCTCCGCCGTCAGCTTGTGCATTCAAAAGCATTACTTGGTAAAGCTGACAGGCAGAAGAATCACTGTAAAGATTTGGTCCACCGTCCTGCACATACAGCGTCAATATTCATGACAGTCGAAGTTATGGTTATGTAATGGCTTAACACAGCGTCCTCATCGCGGCCGGCTCCAAAACACGTCTTTGCGTAATTATCACACGACGAGATCTACAAGGCATGTTCTTCCCAGCATAAATGTGATAAACTGGGCAATGGCTGAACCTTTAGTCGACTTAGACGAGCAGTCCTTGACGATTCATGGTAATTTACTCGCTGGTTGGAGGGACTGTGGTTGAGTTATGCAGTGCCTAGCTGACGCGCCGCTGGTCTGAACAGTGAACATTAATTATTCGCAAACAATCAGTTCATGATGGCACATTCCATTTTACTCTACAGGGGCATCTAGGATTGTGCGCGATTGTGTAAGGTCCTAGGTAAGGTACATGTTGTTCTTTTATGCTGTAAAGTTTTCCCACCATTTAAAATACTGTGGTTGTATGTTACAACCTTCATAATTAATTTGGAGATGTAGTCAATGACACTTTTCTCATTAAGCTAGACACTGAATCGTACACCAACTAAAATGGTCCTTGCTAATTAATATAGTAAAGGTCACGGTCACATTGTTGTGAGGCTCTGCAATTTTCAAGTCGAGTGTGTAAACAGCGTGATGTTTGAATGAATTTTGACTTCTGCACTAATTCCTTCGTCTGGAAAGGTTGCCGATTCTGAGTGTAGGACGTCCATTACCCCAATTATTTAATGACAGCACTACATGGAAAGCAACAGAATACTGGATATCTCCGATGAATTTGATGTCTGTTACCACGGTCCTTTGTGGAGTGACACGACAGTGCTGTTCCCGATCTCGACAATGATGTCAGCAACTCAGTTGCCAACTGTGATTGTAGCATGAACATGACTAAAAGTATGAGTCCTTGAAAACTATCAGAGACCACCTGAGGTGTCCCTGAATCTTTCAAGGACTATCCTAATATGACCTAAAATCTTTCAAAGACAGCCATTGCAAGACGAGTCCTTGAAACATTCAGGGACCACCCTAATGTGTCCCTCGATATTTTAGGGACCACTCTGATGTGACCTTGAAACTTCAAGGGACCACCCGGAAGAGTCCTTGAAACTTTCAGGGACAACCTGAGGTGCCCCTGAATTTTTCAAGGAATATCCTAATGTGACCTTGAAACTTTCAGGGACTACCCAGATCAGTCCTTGAAACTTTCGGGCACCACCCTGATGTGTCCCTTAATCTTTTTAAGAGACCACTTAGATATGACCCCTAAACATATTTAAGGACTGTCCTAGAGAGGCACTTTGAAATAGTAAAGAAGCAATCAGATATGATCCCGAAACCTTCAAATGGATCCAGGTCCTCTAAACAATACAGCAATCATCAAGTTTTCACCTCTAATCTTGACATTTTCAAGAATGTGTATCAATGAGATCAATTATCCTTTAAAAATTGTCAAAAAGGATAAATTTACAATTTTTGAAAAGCAGATGGCTTTAAATACTACATTTTTTTAATACTACTTTCACATTTAATTCAATAATTACAGTTTTGATGTTTTCACTAGAAAAATTGATAATTACTAAATGCTTTGAGTAAACCCTCTCTTAGAGAGCACATTCTGTGACTTTTACTCTTCATCTTATAATCACAAAATAGTTCCATTGTGTTTTTCGTGAATTATTCCTTTTAGACCCTTCTATATCTTTACATGCTGTCAGAGCACCAATTATTGACGGCAACAGTATATTTAAGTGATCGGAATAAATCAAATGCAAATAAAACAATTTTCCTGAAGAAATTCAAAAATATAGAACGATAGGAATGTTGTGTATTAATCAAAGGATCACAGTTTCATCATTAGTCGTTCAAAATGCAGGAATAAGCACCAACAAGAAGTGTGCAATTTGTTCGGTGTATTAGACGCCATTGTTTTTCTATGGTTAAGTGAGCTTATTTACCACGTCGTAAAATGCAAGAAATGCATCTAAAAAACCTGTAGGTTTAACTTTTTCAATACGCTGTAATGTCTTACATATTTTAGATAACACATCTGATGAAGATTGACTAAAACTCTATCGTTTTGTTTAATTATTTTTTTTTACTTTCCCTTCTTTACGAATTGAAGAGTTAACGATCGTTTGGCTGTTGACTGTATTTTTCACCATTTTCTGGCATATGAACAATTATCGCATAGGTATGTTTAGAATACCTGCATGAAATGCATGCATGATATTTTGCCAAAATATCTTAATGGAATGGTCAACATATACGGAAATTGAATCTGCAACCCTTTCATCAAAGTTAAGCTGTGCAACGAGGAAATTCGGCGAATTTTTTAACTTAGAGTTAAAGGTGGATTAGACTCTCTGTACGAGTGGCAAAAGAGTGACACGTCATTATGAAACAAAAAAAGGGCCAGTAGGCCTGCAGTAAAGAGAACTAGAATATGATTGGCAAGATAAAACGTGTGTGTCAGGCGCCCTTTTGCTGAGAATACTGGCCTGCATTCTAAGATGATGTACTCAATCCAAGAGGACAGGGAAGCAGTCATCTAGAGGGCGAAGGGCGCGGAAAGAAGTGCTGATGCGGCTCATCCACCACAAGCAGTTCAAAGAGGCCCTCTTCAGCAGGAGGAGCTTCTGCAATGGCATGGGCGTGCTGCATTCCGTGGGGCATCATATCTATGGACAGCTCTTGAACAAGGTTTCTATGTCTCCCTTCAACAGCAAGTGCTGGATCACCAAAAATGGGGTTGACACCCTCGCCCACGGTAACATGCGGGCTGACCAAGCAGCTGCCCCACAAAAGGCAGCTAGGGCCAATCAGATCCCCCAAAACGAGGGGCACGCCTAAGAGGCTGCATTGCACCTACGATGGCTATTATATTTTTAGTCTTATTATAGCTACCTCTTGGAGGGCAAAGTTGTGCAACCCGGCTATCCAGCTACAAACAAATGAGTAGATGCAAATGACCACCGCACTGCTAGTGATGTGGTCACACAGGACCAGACCGTGTTCTCGAGGATGACAGGCTTCTTCTCCCCATGCCAGAATGAAATGGAGGATCTTCACCTTAGTGTCGGAGTCAAGTGGTGATGTATGCCCTCTGCAAGTCGAAAGAGAGTAAGGGAGGGGTAGCAGCCTCTGCTGGGGGTGTAGATTTTCATGGGTCTTTGGGCTTTGGCTTTGGACGAAGGTGAGCATGGTTTGTCTATTTTTCATCTTACATTGCTGATGTCTCATACAATCGTTAGTAAATGTCTAGCTCGTGAGAGACATAGAGAAATACGGTAAGTCAAGCAGCAAGTTGGCTGCAAGACAGCAGCTAGGGCCCGAAGATTCGGCAAATGTCTTCAAAGACAACAAGCCAGCCACCGCCTCACACACACAAACAACTGCACAGGTCATGCACTAGAGAGACAGAGAGAATACAGCAAGTCAAACAGCAAGTCAGCGGCAAAATTGAGCAGCAGGTGACTTGCTACAATCCAAGGACAAAGACAACAAGGCTGTTGACAAGGCCTGCTGCGAAATTGATCGATTCCAATTTTTTAGTCAAGCGCTTGGTGTGTAGTACTCTTGAATTTTGGCTCATCAGCCATAAGAGGGGCCGTGCCCCCAACTCTTGTGAAAAGAGCTGCAAGTCCTCATCCTCCAAAGACAGCCCTCTCTCAGCCTCGAGTTTTTGGCTCTTTGTCTGTCTTTTCCATTTTGGATCTGCTGCATCTGCTCAATATATGCCTCTCTGTCTCGATTGAATTTCTCCAACACCCTGTTTTGCCTTTCTCTCTCTGCTTTGAAGGTTTCCCCTGGCCAGACAGTTTCTGGGCAAGCACATATTGCCATCGTTGCCATCGGTGAAGACAGTTGCATTGAGAATTGCCCCGGCAACTGTTATACCAACTGCCACTGCCACGATTTGTGTTCAAAGAGTTTGATCTTTCGGAATAATGTTTTTCTGCTCAAGTACGTCTTTCCGATGAAACAGCCACTGCCACAGGTCCCCAAAAGTTTGAAGGTTCTGTTTAAGGAGGGTTTATCAGGGTAGCTGATCTCTATTTTCAGTATGTCTCCGGCGCCCATCGAGTAGACAACTGTCATACCTGCCAGCAAAGCTCCTTCGTACAAAGTGGTGACAAGGGTCTTGGTGTTTATCATGTAGTAAATACAACTATAAAAATGAAATGAAGACTCATTAAATTATTCCATTTTGTAAAGAGAATGCTTTGGATCCCAAGGAAGAGAAGGGGAAGGCGAGGGGGCCCGTCACCAGCTGTCTTTGCCATAGCAGGCAGATAGCCTGGAGGACAAGTCAGCTTAAGTTTTTAGTTGTACAAGCCCTTAGCTGTCAATGTGATCCCAACCAACCCTTGGAGAATGTAACAACTGTTGTACTGAGTCTGAGAGTGTGCTGCCTCCCGTGCCTCTGACAACTCTCAGGGGAGCCACACTGACCTTGTAGGCCACTTTCTCTGCTTTCTCTTGCTTTTTTCTGCCAGCTGATCTTGGCCAACTTCTTCCCCCATTCCACTCGACCAGGGCTCTTCTCTTTCTTTTGAAGCGTAATCTTCATCATCTTCACTGTGTGCACAGGCTTCACCGTCAGTGTTTATACAGTCTGCACTGCATGGGGGGGCATTGGCAGCCTCAACTGCACATGAGATAACCCCTTAGCACAAACTCTGGCATCGCAAACTGTACTAATCTCGGACCAACATGTCTGCAACTCAATGGCATGCATGCCCTGAGGGTATGACACAACCTCATATCCATAAGGCAAATGCAAGATTGGTGCACCAAAACCTTTGATGGCTGGAAACTTCCCAGATTTGGTTGATGTTCTGGATGAGGTATGCACCACAGAGGCTGATTGGTAGAGGCAGCAAAACCATTCTTCCTTGGCATCTATGGTCAGAAGTCGGGACTTTTAGGCTTTTCATCACAAAATAGAAAAGTCCTAAAATGATGGCGCTTCATCCAACAATGGCAAACTTGCTGCAGCCCATGTTGAGGGCTCATTTACAAGTAATGTTGTGGAAAGCAGCAGGCCATCAAGCTCCACCAGAAAGAGTCGGCTGGTGTCATAAAAATTTGGATTGGGATTGTAGGATAGTATTCAAGGTCCTGTTATTTATAAGGGTGGCCAGCAATGCCGGGGTTAATTGACCGAGTGTCAATGTAAGGCACAGACTACGGAATGTTTCACTGAGGCGTAGGCTGCCACAAAGAACATCTGTTATGCACACCGTACTGTATCTGTTTTGGTGAAGATGGATACAATCCATTCACGAATAGATAAGTTGGTCAAGCAATAGATGAGGAGGATGCTGAAATTAAGAATGTTGGGGAGACTAGTAATGATAACCACAAATATGATGTGGACCATGATGTTGAGGAAGAGAATGATGACGATGCTAAAGATTATTGTGAGAGCCATACAGTATGTGGATTGCCCATTGATCCCGATTATGGGTGAGAGCGTACAGCTGCTTCGCATCCATTACCATCAATAACATTTGCTGTTTTATTGTGCTAGTTTTACACCCATTTAATTTTGAGTATCGGTTCTTGTTACTTGTAAAAAGGTGTTCACATAAAGAAAATCGAATACAGTGAATCATGAATGTTCATGAATATTTTATCTCCAATTGTTGTGACTTAAGCCAAAAGTCAAATTTAACACTAATTTGACTTTTACCTGTTGAATTTGACCTTTGACTAACAAAGTAACATAGCCGGCTATTGAACCACTCTTTTTTGGGAGTGGAGATTTAGCCGAGTGGTTCTGTCTGTGGCCTCTCAGCTAGGCGACTGATGCCGTATGTTGTCGGTTCGAATCCGATTGAAAACTAGCCGTATTTTCTATCCTGGGTTGGTAACACTGCTGGTGGACAGAATTGTCCCCGAGGTTATCGTTCGCCCAGTTAAAGCAATGGAATTCGTTTCTTTGCTTCAATAAAGTGTGTATGTGCGATGTATGATAGTGAGCATGCGTGCGTGAGTGCTTCACGAACTCTACAACGTGTTGAGCGGTCTCAGTCAGAAAAATGTAACAACTTAGCCGGCTATTGAACCAACTCTTTTTGGGAGAGGAGATTTAGCCGAGTGGTTCTGTCTGTGGCCTCTCAGCTAGGCGACTGATGCCGTATGTTGTGGGTTCGAATCCGATTGAAAACTAGCCGTATAAGAAGTTGTTTCTACATCTATGAATGTGGGGCAGGATGCTCTTACTATTTACGAAACACCTGACACCACTTCTTGGTCTTCTGGCCAGAGGTATATATATCTTTCTTTCATGAATATGACTTTGTTTGCGTACCGTCTATTTACTGTCCGTTCTGTGCTGTTTTATGTCTATGTTTATAACTATTGCCTTACGAATTCTGACCTACTGTCATTGGATTATGTATTGGTATGATTGCGATTATTTTATCCAAGACTAGAGTATTACGCATAATATAAGGACATGAGGACCAGAAGTTAAATTTTACATTTGACCTTCGGTGGCTACCATCTTGGATTATGCAAATTACGGAGTTGCCGACATTTACTTACCAAGTCAACAATACGTCAAGTACCAAAATAAATTCAAATCAATAAAATCCTCAAAAGAACGAGCATTTCTTGGTCAAAAGTTAAATCTTAGAAATGATTAGCGGCCATCTTAGATAATGCAAATTACGAGAGTTCTATAACATAAGTTTTTTTCCAAACAGGCAATCATTGTTTTAGATACCTGTAAGAATGCAAATTAACAAAATAATCATAGAAATGGACATTTTAGGTGAAAAGTTAAAACTTTTGAGAAAAATCGGCCATCTGGATCATGCAAATGACCATAGTTGCCCAATACCAAGTTTTACCAACAAGTTAAAATTGTTTCAGGTACCCAAATGAATGCATATCAACAAAAAAAATAATAAGAAAGAGCATTTCAAGGTAAAAAGTTTAATTTTAGAGATGATTTGATGGTCATTCTGGATTATCCACATTACAAGAGTTGCACAACGGCCATCTTGGATCATGCAAATGACCATAGTTTGCCCTATACCAATTTTAGCAACAAGCTTAAATTGTTTCAGGTACCCAAATGAATGTAAATCAACAAAACAACTTCACAGGAATGAACATTTCTAGGTTCACCATTGGAGGTATACGAGTGTCAAATCGACTAGTAATTTTTCTTTAAGCTTATTTGTTTGTTCGGTTTTTTGATACATCAATGTTGCACCGCCAGAAACGGCCCATGATGGTTTGTGCTATTCAAACACCGTGCACAGAAGGAAGGACTGTGGGTCTATTATACGAGTTCTGATGCAGTAGACACCGATATTTTCCTGTATTTGCATTCTGGTATCAGTGATATAAAAGACAAAAGACTGTGATCCGGAAATACCAATGACCGTGTCAGCTTACGTTTTTAGTTGTACAAGCCCTTAGCTGTCAATGTGATCCAGCCAACCCTTGGAGAATGTAACAACTGTTGTACTGAGTCTGAGAGTGTGCTGCCCCTCGTGCCTCTGACAACTCCGGGGGAGCCACACTGACCTTGTAGGCCACTTTCTCTGCTTTCTCTTGCTTTTTCTGCCAGATGATCTCGGCCAACTTATTCCCACATTCCACTCGAGCAGAGCACTTCTCTTTCTTCAGAGCGTAATCTTCATCATTTTCACCATGTTCACAGGCTTCACCGTCAGTGTTTATACAGTCTGCACACGGGGAAGAATGGCAGCCTCAACTGCACATGAGAAAACCCCTTAGCACAAACTCTGTTGCTAGACACTCATTACAATGACAATACAGAAGTGTAGACAATGTTGGCTACCCTAAACACCGTGTGTTTTTGTAAATAAACAAGCGTGTTTACAAACTTGCACAGGGGGAGTGGTAACAGCCAGAGTAACTTTACAATGACAACAAGAGTGCACTTACTCAAGGTGTGAAATGGTTGGTCTGGCTATTCTTGGTACACATGCCCCCTGACTCTTAAAGCACTGTCTCGTTCAAGAGGTTTATTTCCTAGGTCAAGAAATCACTCAAATTTGCTAGAGTCCTGTTTCTAATGGGGCTATTTCTGACGTATATGATATAAATGCTTAAATTTTGGAAAAGGTACAACTCTCGTTAGATACAGTTTATTCGCAATGCAATGTACGGTTCTTGTATATAATCTTGCAAACCCACTCACCATGCTTCCATAACTTTCCTTCGAAATCAACCTTTGGTGTTCATATCATCGGTGACTAATTTGCAGGCAAGAAGGCACCGGCCAGGTGCTTGGTAAAGAGCTTAACAAAGTGATTCCCATGGTGAATTCATTATGGAAAGTGGCAAAACCTGTCGATGTTTCCTTTTTATACTTAATGACGGCTGGCGGCCAGATCTACCATGTGATTAACACTTTCCGGTGAACGTTACGGAAAACATCCTAGCTTTTGGCCCCATTTTAAAGTAAAGTTCTATGTATTTATCTAGCTGTCAAAAATTATGTAAATTTATCTGGTGTTTCCTCTGGAGTTCACATTATCAAAGAATGTCCGTATTGACGCTTTGCACTGCAATCTGCTGCTAAATAAGAACTGAGTTCGATAGGCTATGAATATATGAATTGTACTGCCAGAAAACAAGACGAGATGGAACCTGCAAGGGAGACCCATCCCGACCCCGCTGATTTTATCACTGGGGACGCATTTTCCCAATTAATCATGTTCCAAAGTGATAGTATATATTTGATTTGGATAGAAGTGTAAAAAATGCCTGATGACAATTAATTACGTGCATTTACCAAATAATAAAAAGTAATGATGGGCTCGCAAAATTATAAAGTACCTCAGTGTCTTGTTTTCTGAAACATGCTGGCTGGCAATGCTCAAGTTAACACCATGTTTTTTACATTACGGCCGCCGGCCAGCCGGCGTGTATCACTGTGTTTACTGCAGCACGGCCGGCCAGCCTGTATTGGAACACAAGAGACAGAGTAACGTACCAAGTATTTCACCACGCATAACATAGCACAGAAGAAACAGACGATGTGCAATAGATGAAATGAGTGGGTATAAGGAGCTGTTAGTGTTTTGTTCGCGACATTTGCTTGCCACGGAATATTATCCATTCACAAGTATCACTCATCGTTGTGTCTTTTCCCTTTGTCAGCATGCATAGATATTTTTGTCAATATGTTTGGCTGTTATCAGCCATGCGCTGACAACTGCGAGAACGGATCCTCAAGTGAAAGTAAAGATCCCTCTCAGCTTATTCATCCAACTCCTGATGTGTGGAGTTGCTTCCCTTTTCTAACTATGACTGTTACTTATTCCTGCTCTGCAGGTTTAAGTCGAAAGCTTACATACCTTTTTAGGTATCCATTGTCATGTACAAAAGCGTAACTCTTGCTGTCCCAACAATTATGTATGGAATAGGCAATACACAGCTCAATACACAGGAAAATACAAGCATCAATTTCTGCAAAACAAAACTCAATAACACTATTCCAAAACAGATTCTGAAATCAAAGTAATTACACTTATCAGAATACACAAATAACAGCCAACTACAGTGCTCAGTTAACTGCCATTCAAATGCGATTAGAAAGAAAACTAACCAATTAACATAAAGGCGGGAACAAGAGCCAACACCACCCTCAATACAAACAAGGTATCAAAAACGTAACGGTTAGTATTCTATGTTAAGCGACACGAACGGTAACCCCACTCTTTCCATAACGAATAGAACATCAGACTACACGAAGACGAACAGTAAAAGTCCTGCACTAGAGATGGAAGACGTCCTGAACATAGATGAGTGAAAAAACAGCAAGACAAGATCCTAGGCCATACAATGAATCGACAAGAAACCACACAACATTCCAGCAACAGTAAACGTTGTGAACAATGTACATAACTGGATAAAGCATGGGCCAAACAAGGATCACAATAGCAAACGGCCCTTTGAAAGGCCAACACATATTCAAAAGGAAGAGTTATAGTATCAACACTCTGCCATGCCTCAACACTAAAAATTTACACTAAAATTACTCATAAAATTACAAAAAATAGAAGGGGTCAACATCATAAGAGGGCGTGCACATTAATAGAGAACAAAATAAACATGTTACGTCAACAAAAATGTCGCATTACACGAGCATAAACCAAAATGAACATCAATACACATAGCAGCCTCGAATTCATCTGAATTTCACCTTCCAAAATACAGAATACAATACATCCTATGTCTAAGGTATGTGGACAAGAACACTATCAGAAAACGATGAGATACCAATCAAACTGTTAGATAAAGAAAGATGACTGAAATTCTACACACTAATAAGGAAGCGTCAAAATTAACTCGTCAACCAGTGATTTCACACAAATTTTTACAACAGACAACGTATAAACGAAAACAATTCCTGCATTTTGACAGAAACGCACAACATTAAACATGTTGACGATCACATATATCTATTTCTCAATCTGGTAAACAAAATACGAACACGACCTTGAACAGAACAAAATTAGACATCCTGGCTTCTAGAATGAAAGAACAAACTTTCAGTGGGACAACATAAAAATACATACAATCTGCCAATATACCACATAATTTATCCACTGAAGATGAACTTGAGGCAATTGATGAAGAAAGTTTGGCAAACTGCAGAAATGTAGCGTCAAAGAATCGTAGTGTCTTACACAGCCTCTCCACTCTGGAGCACAGACTGCACTGACACGCAGATTACAGCCGCTCTGTCTTTCCGTAATCTGCTCTATACAGAAGACAGTGAAAAAGGCACACTACTATACTTAAACGCAAAACCACTAATATACGAACGATGTGTGGAGTTGCTTTCCCTTGACTAACTATGAATCTTACTTATTCCTGCTCTGCAGCTTTAAGTCGAAAGCTTACATACCATTTTAGGTATCCATCTTCATGTACATAAGCGTAACACTTGCTGTCCCAACAATTATGTACGGATTAGGCAATACACAGCTCGATACACAGAAAACACAAACATCAGTTTTTGCAGAAAAAAACCAACGACGCTAAAAAATCTATAAAAAGATTCTGAAATCATAAAAAATACACCGATCAGAATACTCAAAACAGCCAATTACAGTGCTCAATTAACAGCCAATAAAATGCGACTAGAAAGAAAAATAACCAATCAACATGAAGGTGGAAACAAGAGCAAACAATACTATCAATACAAATAACATAACAAAAACGTAACGGTTAGTAGTTCATGTTAAGAGACACCAACGGTAACCCCAGTCTCCCTTCCACAACGAATAAAACATATGACTACACGAGACGAACAGTGAAATACCTGCACTGGAGATGGAAGACTTCCTGAACATAGGTGAGTGCACGGTCACCTGTGGTCTGTTCCGCTCTACCATGGACGTGATACATGTGCCTCAGAAGAAGGTGGACATATGTGCACACGTCTATAGGGCGCATAGATGTGTAGCGGAGTAGACCTCATGTGACTGAGACGAGTGAAAATCAGCAAAACAAGATCCCAGGCCGTACAATGAATTGACAAGAAACAACACAACATTCCACCTACAGTAAGCGTTGTGAACAACGTAAATTATTCCAGCCCTGCGCCCACACAAAAATTGACCAATTTGGGATTATGGCTTATCAACCAATTTCATTGTTCCTGCTGTTTTTCCTTAAATGTTTGGTTAGTCCTATGTACTTGACACCTTTCGGGAAACTTGTACCTGGTTGGTCTAAAGGGCTCTTCCGATAATTTTTTATGACCCCTCGTGCTGGTGAGGTGTTAAACTTCTTTTTTAACAGTAGTATAGTCTCAGCTATACACAAGTGATCAGTATTACAACTGCATAGCATCGGTTGAGACACCATGGAAGGTTTCGCGCTTGGCTGTAAGGTAGAAGCTCTTGACGATGGTAACTGGTGGTCCAAAGGCATTGTGAAGGAAGTGATTCAAAACGAAGGGACATGCACGTTTCTAGTTGGGTTGATGGCTGGTGGATGGCTGGTCGGCAAAAAAAAGTCAAACTGGACTCCTCGAACAACAGAAAACACAAAACTCGAAAGCTATCTAGAAGTGACAAAACTCGCACTGCTAGAGATACCCTTTCAAACAAGGAAACATAACATGTCGCGTGCTCAAAGAATCGCGATAAACAAGCTTGCAAACAATAGGCTAATTACAATAAAACCCTTCGACAAGGGTCGAGCACGGACTGTGGGTCGAGGCATCGTCATTGTAAACACAAAAGATTACGTACACGAATGCGAAAGACAATTACGCAACACCCAGTATTATACACAACTAGACAATGACGACACAGAACAAACAGTATACAAAGTACACGAACTATTAAACAAAATGTACGAGAAAAACACATCGACCATGATACTTATAAGTATCTCGATCCAAAAAACATAAAAATCCGTACCCCGCAGTGGTACTTACTACCTAAAATTCACAAACCGCCGCCCGAAAACTCAACGTTTGCAGGGAGACCAATAATTAGCGGCTGCTCTAGTCCCACTAACAGAATCTCAGAATTCTTGGATTACTTCATAAAACCATGGTCCAGAAACAACCAACGTATTTCAAAGATACAACAAACTTCATACAAGAAATTGAAAAACAAATGCCCCTCAACTAGTCAAAACAAAATTCACAGAAGTAAAGAAACAAAAAAACAACAAACCAGACCACCAAATGGACTCACAACGAGACCCAAACATTGATATTCTTGCCTCGCTATTCAATGAGCAAGATCACTAAAACACATTAAAATAAATATTCACAAACAAATAAAATAAATATTCACAAACACAAACTAAGGAAAGAATCTACATTGTGACTGATGAGAAACCACACTCGGGTTTCGAAACGCAAGCGTCAAAGGGCCACTCTATCAACTTTGTAACACCATAGGTCCGGCTGCGTCTCGCCATAAGCTTTCCCCACACAAACAAAACATTACCGTACACACTAAACTTCCCTACAAATATCTGAGGCGAAACAAACATTTTTTATTAGCACAAACAATCGGACAAGAATGTAGGAACACATTTTTGAAACAAACCAAACACAAACTCGACACAAAAACATTTTGGATAGTTAGGTGGGGAGCCTCTTTCACACTTTATACAAATCTGCTGATGATGTCATGAATATGTAATTAGGTGAAAGTGGCCGTCGACGCGTCGCGACTCGCAGTGGCACTGCACTTGATAAGTCTTAGTCGGGTGGTTACCGTATAACTGGAACAGCCGATCGTTTGCTGAGACGATCAAAAGGTGTCAAGTGCGCCTCCGATTAAAGTAGTAAAGTAAACTATGCATAACTAATAGACGGGGCCCAGAACGTCGTTTCAGGCCCAAACGACACTCTGAGCCCCGTCAAGTTCTGTGTGGGCGCAGGGCTGTCATGTAACTGGATACAGCATTGGATAAACAAGGATCATAATACCGAATGGCCTTTTTAAAGGCCAAGACATACTCAAAAGGAAGAGTTACTGTATCAACAACAAAATTGTACACTAAAGTTACACATAAAATTACAAAATAAATACGGGGTGGTAACAGCATAAGCTGGCACAGAAACAGAGAACAAATATGCGTTCAACGTCAACAAATATCTCGCCATACACGAACACAAACCAAAATGAACATCATGTTAGATGATGTTATAACACGCCACATACTTATTCGGTGTCGCGATTCGCCAGAATACGTCACGTGACGAGAAAGTATATACGTCTAGTCCCCACCGGATCGACAAAAGTGACGTCAGAGGGCATTTTTTGAAAAGCTATTTCCCTAGGGAAATAGTTCTGACCAAATTTGGAAAAATGCCCAGTAACGTGACCGTAGTGTCGTCTGCAGCTTTGCAACAATGGCGGGTGACTAGGACGTGATGTGCGTCTGGGATAGGTGACGACACATTCTCTTATAAAAGATTTTCAAACATTATCCAACATTCCAACAGCGTAGGAACTTGAACAGCTCATCGACGGAAAAGATTAAAGTGCAACTGGGGATGTCGCTAGGTATGTTTAGATTATATTTTGAAAGAAAGTGGTACCACGTACCGGGCTGTGGAAACATCGCCCAGTGAACTTGACACAGTGGATTGTTTGCGGTGCAAAATATCAAAACACATTAAAAACTATATAACAATACAACATGAGCATGTGGTGTGTTATAAAACACCTATAGCCTGGTCTTTATTCGGGCTATAGCGCTCGTCTGTTACCCCTCGTGGCTGTGTGTTACCAGAAACACATCGCTAAACCCCTCGGCCTACGGCTTTGGGGAATAGCGATGTGTTTCTGGTAACACACGGCCCCTCGGGGTAATAGGTGAGCGCTATAGCCCTCATGCCCAGGCAATAGGTGTTTATTATTTCAATGAATAACTCTGAATTCAGTAAATATCTCTCTATGATTTATCCTCCAGAATTGGAGATTAAAGAACTACAGAAACGGCCTTTTCTGCTTAATATCTGGACATTTTACTTGAATTTGACTCTAATGATCACCTTTCTACAAGGCTATATGACAAGAGAGATGATTTCAGACTGATCAGACGCAGATTACAGCTGTGTCTCGCCGTGCCTAATCGGTTTTATACACAAGACAGTGAAACAAAAAACACACAACTATACATTAATCGCAAATCACTAATATATGTACGATGTGTGGAGTTGCATTCCCTTTACTAACTATGACTCTTACTTTTTCCTGCTCTGCAAGTTTAAGTCGAAAGCTTAGAGGATACTTAGCTTAGAGGAAATGTAAAGCTGCTAGATGACCACTTAACAGTGTCATATCATAGTATCTTTGATGTATATGGCATTAGTCGACTTTGGTCTAGTGTATACAGATATATACTCCTTATAGTAGTAGGAAAGTCTCTTTAATACGTAAATTAGTTATTAATTATGTAAAAATCCTACACCACTTTCATTAATGTTTATCAGAGTATTTTCAAGTGATATAGCAAGTTTTGTCAACTTTGGTCAGTTGAATATCTGTAATCAAGAAAGTTCATTACATATACAAACGAACAGTATCATTGTCATAATTCTTAGACAAACCAACAAACAGAAAGACAAACAAACACAAAGACAGAAATACACAGAGAATTAGACACATCAATACCTCAATAGCTTATTCCAATGAGCACACGAGCTAAAAGCCCTCGTCACGGTAATACTCTTTCCTAATATTCTGTGCCCCACTCCTCATAATTTAGTGCATTCTCCCTTGCTATGTAAATGAGGAAAATAAGTCAAAATATTACTTTGAAATAAATTTCTGCTTAACTATCCCCGAAAACCAACCAACATCCCCGAAACCTAATCAGATCTAGTTTTCATCCTAAATATTCTGTGTACCTAATTACGCGACATTTAATGAAGAAGTTTTAGAGATGTCGACGATACAAATCCATTACACTAACGCACAGACTGATAGACACATTTCAGACACACATACAGACTAAGCTACGCCAACCTATGACGTAAGCCCACTTAGGTTGGCTACGCCCACCGCATTGGCCAAAAAGGAGGCCTTTTAATAATTTACTTCCCGTGGATTCAAACGTACCTGAAATTGAAATCACCTCCATCAAACGTTTGTAAAACTCAATGAGCAGGTCTTCTTTGCCGTTGTGAATCAAAAGAACAGCATGGATCCTCCTTCTATCATCTTGGAATCGTTGCTTTCCCATTTCTACTGTTCGGTTGTTGTTTTCCTGTCAGGATATTTTCTAGCACTTCATTGTACTGCTCTTGAAAGCGTTACCAGGAACTTCCCAAAAGGTGAAAAGCTCTCCGTCTACTTCGATGGGATAGCGAGTGTACAAGTGTGTGCCATATGTTGTGCCTCTAAAGGTCTGCGCACAGGGGTGCCTTCCGAGAGACTGAACATGTGAATGGTAATTGGCATGAGTTAACAACGGTTCTGATATTTTTTGTTAATTGGGATCAAATGAAAGGGTATGACCCTTTTATTCCGTTTCATGATTATTAAATAACTTAAGAAAAATTCAAACTGATGTCTTGTGCATTAATACTGTCCCTCCCTTATATTTTGGCAGCATATTAGATGACTCAGCATCTTACACAAATGTTCAACCAATTTCTTCGAAGTAGTAAATCTAATATTTTACCTTCAAAACGGTATTGATAAAAGATGACTTTCCGTGCCCTGAAAGTCCGAAGCACGCAATGTTTTGCTGTTCGGCAATTGCTTTGATCTCACACTTCAGTTCTAAAAATAACATAGTAAGATTCATTGCATTATGCCTGTTCAATTCATATTTTTGCAGATCTCCTTGGGTATTTACAAAATGTTTCATTGATTGTGATAATTTCATTAATCATTACCAGAATACTAAGAAATACAGGTAATTTTTGTGTGGTAAAATCACACTCATTCAATTGCATATATATTGCTCTAAAACGACTGCATTGTTACTGCAATTATTCTTCTGTGTTTATTGTATCCTATATGACACAGATATTTAAACAATATTATAGGGTTATTCACAAAATACGGCCCTGTATGGATGAGGGCTCAGTGAGTGACGTATTGGACTCGCCTTCGACTCGTCCAATACGTCACTCACTGAGCCCTCGTCCATACAGGGCCGTATTTTGTGTATAACCCTATTATTATACACCTCCCTCCATTAATCGTCCGTATAAACTAATTCTATGGTAAATTTTGAGGGATGCGGCACGCGCGATATGAGTGGAACGCGCGCGATTGTTGAAATAAAATTGCAAAACAGGCGCGTCGCGCGTCTCCCGTATTCGGGACTCCGCGTACTATACAAAATACGGAAAGTTATTGGACGGTCAAACTCCCATAGGTTACGGCAGTAGGTGTATAATAATTCCATTTAGGCATGTTACAGCTTGGTTGATAAATGACATTTGGCCCCAATATTTTAACATAGATATGTCAAATTTAAACTAGTTGAGAGAGAGAGAGAGAGAGAGAGAGAGAGAGAGAGAGAGAGAGAGAGAGAGAGAGAGAGAGAGAGAGAGAGAGAGAGAGAGAGAGAGGAAGTGAGAGAGAGAGCTATATCCTGGTTGATAGCTCAATGATATTTGCCCTAGTATTTTAAGACGTTTTGCGCCAAGACACAGACACACACACATATATATATGCATATATATTAGAGAATTTGAAATCCGATAGGTGAATAACACATTCTTCAAACGCCTTGGTCAGAACATCAAAAAATCAGATTCTCGAAAAAGGCATTCATCTCTGCTGACAAAATACTCAATTTCTATGAGGTCGAAGTAGACTAATACCAGAAGCTGTTACACGAAAACATCACTTTGTCGTGCAAGCTTGCAGACTTTGAAGCCTTGATGTTTATGAAAGAATGCGCGCAATGGCCACGAAACAGTTATTTATCACGCCGAAGAACAACAAATATATTTTCATGAACAACCAAACATGCAGAATCATCTATCCTATTAAGAGTGAGATGGGCAGAGTAAGTAAACTCATCATGCACAATAAACATTACTATCCGCTAAATTATAGCTGTAAACCGATGAAGAAAGTCAACATCGGTCATCCGATGGTTTACAGTCATAAAATACAAGATGCAATTCAAATTTATTAATCGACATCGTGAATTTCTATCCATGTATCTTAGAACCCCTGCTTCACTTGAATTTGCCACGCAACACACCATCAGATAGTGGTGTTGAAATAATCATGTATTCAAGGAAATCACTCCTATTTGATGACTCCATACCATGCATGAAGTGTGATAGCATTAGTTTATATGACGTAACTATGGGGAATTACGACGGAGCTGAGATACGCTATCTGATTGGGCTTTACTTTCTCAATATAATTACTTTTTTTCTGCCGTCGATAAAAATTATTGGTCTATATAGAGATGACGTGTTGAGTGCAATAAGGATCGCCACTTGGAGGAAAGCAGAGAGAATGAAGAGGAACTTATCAAAGGCCTAGAAGTAGATTGTTGTAAACAGAACTATTGTAAACTTCCTTGACATAAGTCAAAACTTGAGCAATGGCCAATATTATCCTTACAGAAATCCTAATGACTAAACGTATATGTCAATAAGAAATACGACCACCTTCCCCCCATAGTTCAAAACATCGCCGATACAGTACTAGTTAAAAAGTGCAGCTTCTCGATATCCAGTGATGAAGGTCTTTTCAACAAGGTATGCTGCCAGTGGATTCAATGACCAGTTGAAATACATACGTGATGACAAGCCGGCAAGAAAACAAGAAACAGATAGTGTAGAATTACATGGATCAACCCACCATTCAGCGAGATTGTGAAATTTAATGTCAGAAAGGAGTACCCCCGTCTCCTTGAGAAACATTTCCCGGACGATTGTAAATTACACAAAATTCTCAACAGAAACAATGTCAAATTAAGTTACAGCTGCACACTTGCAGAACACGTACAGTATTATAAAATACACGAAAAACCGGTTACCCAGCGTAATGGTAACTACCTGACGCATGTAGATGCTGTATCATGGCCAATGCTCACTCAGCTTGCCAGTCTAAATTCATGATCTACAAAGGTACTGTTACAAGCGATACCAATGAGGCGAAACATTACATGGGCCTAACTGAAAACACATCAAAACACAAAGCAAGGCATATGCTAGCAGCAAAGAATTATTAAAGTATTTCTAGCACTTGAAATCAAAGCATCAACCGTTTCTGATATCATGGCAAATCCTATCGAAAGCAAGTAGTTACTCAAAAGTGTCTTAAAGTACAATATTTCTGTAAAAGAGAGGCTATTCATAATCAATGCAGATAAATCTAGCCTTTTAAACAAGCGTTCCGAGTTGGTCTCCAAGTGCCGACACGAAAACAAATTTTACTTGTCAAATATCAATCCAACCACAACAACAAATGATTTGACCCAACTTGATATGTATATGTAGGCACCTAAAGCAAATTTCAGAGAATAAAATCTATGTATCTGACGATCGCGTGAATGCGTGAAACTCAACTCGATTAGTAGGAACACAAAATACTTAATTATCACCTTTATCATAATATTGCTTTGCAATATTTCATTGATCACATTACCCCTCTAAGAAGATACAAAAAGTTTATATATATATATATATATATATATATATATATATATATATATATATATATATATATATATATATATATATATATATATATATATATATATATATATATATATCTCGAAGTATACAGATGTCGTCGAGGGAAATTACAATAATCATAAGAATCATATCGGCTTATACCGGGATGACGGGCTTGGTGTACTCAAAAATATCACGGCCAGCAAGGCGGATAAGTTTAGAATTAAGTCACAAAGATATTTCGTGACATTGGCCTGAAAATCACGATCGAGACAAACCAGAAGATTACAAACTTCTTGGATGTGACATTTAATCTGAACGACGGCAAGTTCTACCCGTATCGTAAACCGAACGACCAAACAATGTATGTCCATAAGCAGTCTAATCACCCGCCAACCATTATTAATCACATACCTGACGCAATAAGCAAACGCATCTCAACAATATCTAGTGATAAGGGCATCTTTGATATATATAAAGGGCGATACAATACAGCGCTAAAGGCAAGCGGTTGCACCGAACAAATTGAATTCACCAAGACCAACCAATCAGCGAGGAGAAGCAATAACAGGAAGCGTCATATCACGTGGTTCAAACCCCCCCCCCCCCTTTCAGCAAGAACGTGGAAACAAACATCGGCAGGAAATTTCTCCAATTTGTCGATAAATATTTTCCAAAGGGGTCTAACTTCACAAGATCTTCAACAGAAACACAATTAAAGTGAGTTATAGCTGTATGAGGAATATGGCAAGTATAATCAAATCGCACAATAAGAGGGTAATCACCGGAGAACAGCGTAAGGACCAATCAGCTGATTGTAATTGCAGGGTTAAGTCGGCATGCCCCTTGAAGGGAAACTGTCAAGTCAAAGGCGTGGTGTACAAGGCCAACGTATCAACGGAGGGCATCGGAGAGAGAGTTTATATCGGCCTCACTGATAACACCTTTAAGACGCGCTACACTAATCACATGAAGTCGTTCCGCAACGAGAGATACAAAAACGACACCGAGTTATCAAAATATGTATGGAACTTAAGAAATAAGGGACAAGACTTTGACATTTCATGGTCAATCATTGATAAAGCATTGAGCTACTCTAACATGAACAAGCGATGTAATCTTTGTATATCAGAAAAGCTGCACATTATCAATGCTGACAAATCTACACTGTTAAACAAACGCTCTGAATTGGTTTCAAAATGTCGCCACCAAAACAAATATTATTTATCGAATTTTAACACCACCTACAAATAGAATGGTTCGTCCCAATCATATATGTAAGAGTGTCGAGCTAGAAATCCCTTCACTCTGTCTGAGGATTGCAAGATGCATGAAACTTAAGTAATAGATTTCATTACTTTGTACTTGAAGTAATCTGTTTATTTATATATATATATATTATATATATATATATATATATATATATATATATATATATCTATATATATATATATATATATATATATATATATATAACACGATTGGAAATATTTTGGGATAATAGGATATTGTAGTAATATTGGTTTATTCAGTAAATTTAAGCTCATCTACTCTTCTGTTTTTGCAATTCACATGTTTTTAAGGGTAATCTGTATTGTAACTTTCAGCTATAGGGTACCCGACACTTTTGATAAATTTGCACAATAAATATATTTCTATCATTTCAAAATGACAGATCCTATTGTTTTGTCCATTCCCCAAGTTTTGGTAGTTTGAGAAAATAGAGGGTCATGTCCAAGGTGGCCTTGAACATAGAGGGTCATGTCCAAGGTGGCCCTGAAAAATAGAGGGTCATGTCCAAGGTGGCCTTGAAAAATAGAGCGTCATGTCCAAGGTGGCCTTGAAAAATAGAGGGTCATGTCCAAGGTGGCCTTGAAAAATAGAGGGTCATGTTCAAGGTGGCCTGAAAAATATAAGGTAGTGTTGTCATGAACAATTTTTAGACATTTTCAAATTTTCAATTTCAAAATATCATTTTAATACAAATATTTCACCAGCTACTTGAACTCCTTGTATTTTTTAAGTAGATAGAAAAAAAAATACAATTTTAACTATTTTACTTTGCCTTATTGAGGTACTAACATCAAAAGGTATGAAATACCTTAGTTTTCTGTACATCTATCACACAATGAAAATGACAGTTTTAGCAAAATAGGAGAGTTTAAAATGTACTATCAGCAGTCAAACAAAGTAGTGGTTATAACTGTTCGAAAAATAGCAATTTGACAACCGTGATATATCAAAAACAGGTAAAGGATCAAAATTTGTAAGATTCAAAACATTCTGCAGAATTATATGATAAGTACAGTTTGCTAATTTTTTGTTTATTTCACTGTATTTACATTTGCAAAAAAAAAGCAAATTTGACTAGATTTAGTAAAGAGCAGTTAACTTAACTTTGTTGCCAAGTAGATTGAACAAAATTAAGAAATTTACCTTAGTCTGTAGCGACAAATTATGGTCTGGTGCCTTATTTTTCAATAATTTTTGACAAACTTTTTAATATCCTATAAACCCAAAATATTTCCAGTCGTGTTATATATATATATATATATATATATATATATATATATATATATATATATATATATATATATATATATATATATATATATATATGTGTGTGTGTGTGTGTGTGTGTGTGTGTGTGTGTGTGTGTATTCATGTATACATAGGTGTGTGTGTGTGTGTGTGTGCTGTATCATGGCCAATTATTCGCTCTGGAGAGTTCTAAATTCATAATCTATAAAGCTTCTACTGCAGTCATGTCAAAAAGGAGAAATATTACTTTTGCCTAAAATAAATCATATTTAAACACCCAATGCAAAGCATTTCTAATCTTTTCGAAGCAAGGCGTACGTTAATAGCCCAGATTTATCAAAGTGTGACTTGCACTTGAAATCCAAGGAAGAACCAAAAACAAAGTTTATGGAAGAGAGAATTCAGATGTTACTGTAACCGTCATCAAATCATTGAAAGAACAATGCAGCATTCTTTATCGCCATGATGTCATTGATGAAGTTACATTCGATGCCTTGAGAGGCCAGAGAGACTCGAAACTCCCTAAAGGGACTCGTCGCCATTGAAACTGCTGTGCGAATTTATTCACGAGATACCATGATACAAATCAAGACTTTATACGACTTGTTCAGTTTATCTTGACTAATAACTATTTTAGTTTATTTATTTAGGATAGACATTTTCGTCAAGTCACAGGCACTGCAATGGGGATCCCATTTGCTGCCAGGTATGCCAATATTCCTGACTTGGTTTCGTAAGTCGTTTCTATTTAGTACATCAGTTCATTCTCTGTGGCACCGAAGATTTGTGGACGACTTAATTGATGTATTGACCATCACCAAAGTTGAATTGCAACAATATGTACAACAATCTACAGTGTCCGTAATATATTCAAGTTCGATGTTAAATATAGCATATCTGACATAACATTCCTTGTTGTCAATATTGTACGACACGGGCATAGACTAGATACTGGCCTACACATTAAATCAACGGATTGCGAATCCCACATCTCCCTAACCTCCACGTCATCCATTCCACATATTCCATTCATGACCGTATACTATCGGCTTTGTTCGTCGGATAATTCTATGGAACTTCAACTTGACACATTCACCAACAAACTTTTTAAATACGGATGCAAGAGGAAGCACATAGCCCAAATTATTAACAAAGTTTGCGCATTTAATCGCAGAGACCTACTGCAGTATAAAATCAAATCACAAGAAACATCTGGACCCTATATTAAACAGATTGTCTCCGATCATCACCGTATACTTCTCTAGTGAGGTACGATGAAGGACGCTTTGCCTACAATTCCATTGATTGCATATAGACGATGTAAAAAACTGTGATCTCCTTATACATAACAGACAGAAAGTAACTCATCGAGTCACAGGTCACACCTGTACTTTCACGTTAGTTGTATTTCCCCTCGATTCTGTTCATAAGTTGTACCTGACTATGCCTTGTGAACAAGGCGAAAGATTGTCACCGTAAAAGCTATGTTGTGTTTTGTTGAGACCATCCAAACACTAAGATGAGAGAGAGAGAGAGAGAGAGAGAGAGAGAGAGAGAGAGAGAGAGAGAGAGAGAGAGAGAGAGAGAGAGATGGTTCTGACTGATAGTGAAAAGAATTAGATGCGTTTGTGTTAATCAGTGGAGTGTAATTAGCTACATTTAACTAACAAATGCATCATGCGCATGTGATGACTTAGTAAATATATAGAAAAAAAGATCATTTTAGTCACTCTTACCGTAAGGAATGTTACTCCATTGGTAACAAAAAAGAAGTTCTCTTTTGTCATATTTTTTCAAGCGAGGTATCATAATCTAAGGGCTTACTGACATCCCCCATCATACCACCAGACTCGTACACAAAAATATCTTTGCTCCTGTCCATTGCATACTCCGTTCTTATTCTTTCTGTTAAATGTGATGTTGTTTGATTACAAGTAAATGTCAAGGGAATCCTGCTTTTAGTGTTCGGTTGACCGACGTAGACCGTTACCTGGTGTTGACTTTGAATGTTATCTGCAAATAAATAATGCAACTGAATAATTATATAAACAGTGACCAAATTAATGCGAAAAATACGTAAGATACCAAAACCAATACTTTTACGACAGTGTACATTAGCAAAAACAAAATTTAAAGTAGCAAGTCCACAAGGAATGTATTAACATCAAATCATTCCAGCTTTTGCTCATGCAAATTTTGACGTGGTAGCTATCCGGTTCAGGTCCCGAAAACCGAATGACCACTAGAAGACGTGTTGCAACACACGATAATTTCGCGTATTTAAGCCCCACAGTCCCTCAAACCACGGCCTTACATGGACGCGCTCGCCTATCTCAATACTCTCTAAGCTGACATTGTAAGCACCATGTTATGCATTGCACGTTAGCTACGAGTGTTACGTTTGAAATCTTGCAGATCGGTACGACGGTACGACATGTATTAATGGTCCAGTTCAAGCTTAAGTTACTTGAATGACTACAAAACTGATGTTTTCTCCGTTGTAATGGACAAGGGTCCGCCATTCACAGGCGCAGAACATTCCGGCCAATGGGACATAACACTAAAACAAAAATTGACCGACCTCACCTGTTTGTTTGCGCCAGCGCTCCTCGAGTTCAGGGTTCGCTTTGCGTGTACCCAGCCCGTACCTCGATCCTGCTTTGTACGTAGCCGGCGGTAATTAACTGTTTTTATTTTTATCTAATGTAGGCATAGTAAATCCATGTAAGATATATGTATGGTCCAATTTTGATATATTGTAGACTAATTTTAATATGCTGACTTATTCACTAGATTAAATCACAGACAAAAAATGCTCACATACCAGCTAGCTTGTGTAATAAAATGTGAGAGGCTCTCAACTTTACTGTCCAAAAGTTTGGGTCGCGTTCTTGTTTGTTTCGTTTCGGATATGTGTGAAATAGGATCCCTACATTGCTATACCATTGTCAGTCTAACAGTAGCGTTTGTTACGTTTTGGATTTGGGTAGGGAAGTTTAGATTATTATGTACGATAATGTTTTTTTGTGCTGAAGAAAGTTTATGGCGAGACGCAGCGGGACCTATAGTGTTACAAGAGTTGATAGAGTAGCCCTTTGTCGCTTTCGTTTCGAAACCCGAGTGTGGTTCTCATCATTCGCAGTGTAAATTATTCCTTAGTTTCTCATTTTGATTTTTTTAGACTAAGTGTATAGTGTTCCTGCTCTTCAAGTAGCGAAGCAGGTATATCGATGTTTGGATCGCTTTGTAAATCCGTTTGGCAATCTAGTGTGTTTTCTTTATGATTCTCTACTTCTGTAAATTTTGTTTTGACTAATGTATCTTCTAAAAGGAGGCACCGTGGCCCCGTGGTTAGGGTAACGGACTCACTGTCAGAGGGTGGTGAGTTCGAGACCCGTTCAAGACCCGGTAGGTCCAGAGTAACGGACTCACTGTCGGAGGACGGTGAGTTCGAGACTCCAGTACGGTGTTGTGCCCTTGAGAAAGGCAATCTACTCCTCAATGCTCCATTGGGGTTAGTGGGTTATGCATACCTCATCCTGTAATTGGGCTAACGCCTGTTGGATGATGGACTAGATAAAAAGAATAGGAAAAAAAGTTGTATTTCTCTTGTAATGACCCTGTCACACCTTGCTGATGATTTAGCCAGAGTATGCTAACTTATGAAAAATTCGGCGAATACGCTGGGCGCACATCGAATAAGTTATGGGCAAATCTTGTATAAGTTAAGAGCACGCTGAAGCACGCTAATATACATTGTAGTACGGCGAGGTCGTCGGAAACTTTTGTGCATGCACAGAACTTTTCGATGTATGCCAGCGTATGGCTCATACATCAGAGTCCCGCACACGAGGGCCACATGTTGTAGGTAAGTTATGCGCTCGTTGACACATTACACGTTGTCACACGGTACTTGTAAGTTACTCATAAGTCGAAATGCGTCGAGATAATTGTCTTGCGTACCCCAAACGTATTTTAACCTATGGGTAAGTTATGAATACTCCATGTATACGACTAAAATTGAAAAAAATTAATCGTGAGTTCAAGAAGCCAGCGTTTTGGAGAAATTTGATGCGTCGGCATAGGCTGGCTAAATCGTCAAGGTGTGACGGGGCCCTATGCACAGTTATTCTCGGAATAGATTCCTGAATATTGCGTCTTAATTCGGTGTTTCAAAAGACTTTCCTTGATATCTTTTGTTTTAACGTATGGGCTGTATGTTGTGCTGAAAATGAGTCTGTTCGTTGTTGGTTTTTTTTCGTGTTACTGTGCGTGTTGTTAGTGTATTTCAGCTGTTATTTCAGCGATTTTGTTACGTTTTGTATTCTTAAGTCGAGTAGTTTAATTATAAAGAATGCGACTTTCAAGTAAAGTCGTCAGTGTCGTCGCTGTTTAGTTATGTATAACATTGAGTGTTTCATTATCGTCTTTCGCATTCGTATACGAAATCCTTTGTGTTGAAAATGACAATGCCACGACCCTTGTCGAAGGGTTTTTATGGTAATTTGTCTATTTTTTGCAAGTTTGTTTATCCCAATTTTTGGGGCACGCGATATGTATTGTTTATTTTGATGAAATGGTATCCTTAGAAGTGCGAGTTTAGCTGCTTCTAGACAACTTTCTTTTTTTTCTTTATTTAACAGTTATTGAAGTAGGTATCAATACAACATGTAAAAGGTCTTAAGTATGAAAAGTCAACTACTGACTAAAAACACATTGCAGCAGAGATACCAAAAGTTTTAAGTAAATAAATCATTTTCTTGCTTTTTAGCATTTTTTATAACCATATACATTTTTTTTTCCACTTTTCTTTAGCTTTAGTCTCATTTATATAGCTTTCACACAGAATACAAAACTTTAGGTCTGTTTGAAATAAATTGTGTACATTTAACTATTTAGACACCATGCTTTAAAGACTACATACATGGCAATTGATAATATGTGATTGACAGCTGCATTATCTGATGCTACTATTACTGATACCATGTTAAGAATTGGATCTATACCAAAGTATTTTCTAATCATGGATCTTATTTTGTCCCAAAAATGTTGTATCTTAATACAATGAAAAAATATATGCTGTTGATCTTCCACAACGTTACACTTGTCACATAGAGGAGATGCTCTTAACTTCCATTTGAATAATTTGTACCCATTTGGTAAGATACAATGAATAAAGTTTAACTTAAACATAAAATTACAAAGCTTTTTATCCATGGCACATTTCGCACATCTATTATCCCAGAAAAAATCCCAGTTCAATTGTTGTAAACCATATTTCCTACTCCACATAGCTTGTTTAACCTTAATATTAACAGCAGTTGTGGTCACATCCATTGCAGTGCTCGATTCAGATAAAAGCTTAGCCAAGGTTTTAAAGCGTTTGATAACATAAAAAATTCACTAACATAATTACTCTTATTAACAAGTAGATTTGTTATCTTATCAAAATCTATTTTACTATGTCCTTCACGGAAATAATACCTGATTTGATCCATTCAGGGAAAAACAAAGTTTTGTTTTTAAAAACGAATAAATTGATTGGACCATAGCGCTTCCTTAAGTAAGGACTCTGCCGTACTTGGTGCTTTCACCTGTCTTTCAAGGCACTCGTGCATAAATAAAATCATTTTCCTGTAAAAGGAAGGGACAGCAGTGGTTTCAGGACAATCTTTAGGTTCTGTAAAATTGCTATAAAAACAAATGTAGTCAATATAGTTTTTTTCTAAATAAAAAATTGGGATAAGCGTCCAACTAGTTTTCTCGCCTTCATCTGTACGCATATACTTACACAAGAGCATTGACCATGACGCTTAAAGTGCCTTATTTTGCTCTAAAATTTCAACCATTCTGATTCCACATTTCTTATAATCTCCAATGATTGTATTTCGTGCAATTCTGTGCGTTTTCGAGTTCGATAAAAAATTAAAGAACAACGCATCTACTTACCTCAGTTGATGAGGTGAAAACCTAACATAGAAAGTGGATAAATACATCTCGACACTGCAAAAGTTTTTAAAATTGCAACCGCCCCATACAAAGTAAGATTTCGATTACTCCATACTTTCAGAGTGTTGGACACTTTTTGGAGTGTTTCCTGTCAGATCAACTCTTTACAAAGTTGGATACTGGTGTGGAAATACATTCCTAAAGACTTGATGGGTTTATCAGACCAGCTTATTCCAGCAATAATATCACTCCTGGTCTTCCATTTAACTATCCATATACCATCTGTCTTTTGTGTATTTAATTGTGTACCGGCAACTTCGCCAAAGCTCTTCACTGTACGAAGTGCTTCATGGACACTATTTTCATTTGCTAAGAATAGGGTTGTGTCATCAGCTACTTGGGAAATTTTAATCTGTGTTGATCTATTAATTGATTTATCTTTGATAGTAATACCATTGATATTATCGTTACTACGGATTGCAGTTGCAAGAATCTCGACTACCAGTAGGAATAATAACGCTGACAAAGGACAGCCTTGTCTAATTCTTTTGGAAGGCTTGAAAGGTTTTGAAACATACCCATTGTTAATCACTGCAGATAGATTACCATTATAAATCGTCTTAACATGACTGATAAAGTTATTACCAAAATTAAATTTATCAAGTGCTTTAAACAAAAAGGCATGTTCTACTGTATCAAAGGCTTTTCTAAAGTCGAGAAATAAAATGGCGCCAGGTAAATCCTCAATATCAGTATAATGAATAATGTCATACACCAAGCGTATATTTTGTCCGCTGTACCTTCCGGGAATATACGCAGTTTGATCAGAATGAATGATTTTATGAAGTACTCTCTTCATTCTGTTAGCAAGTGTAAAAGCAAGAATTTTATAATCTGCATTTAAGAGGCTGATTGGACGCCAGTTATCGAGATTTGTTCTTTCATTCTTTTTGTACAAAAGTCGAAGAGCAGCAATGCGTCGGCTATGACTAAGCATTCCTTTCTCAAGACACTCACTGATTGACTTGTAGACGATATCACCAATAGACTTACTGACGTTTGGTAAAATTCAGTCGGTAGACCATCTAACCCCGGCGCTTTTTCTTTTTTCATTTTGAAGACTGCGCTTTTGCACTCGTTTATCGAGATTGGGCTATCCAAGAAATGTTTATCCTCATCTGATAACACATTGTCAACCTTAATTTGCTCAAGATAATGTATAATGTTATCAGTAAGTGGCTTACGAGAGGCGAACAAATCTCGATAATAATCAACAGTACTTTCTAAAATCTCACTATTACCAGAAATTTCCTTGTCTTTATAAATTAATTTACTAATGGCATTACTACATCTTCTCTTGCGTTCTAAATTCAAAAAGGACTTAGTTGCTCTTTCACCCTCTTTGACCTACTTTGCCCGCGCACGGATCTGTGACCCATGAGCTTTTTCTTTACACAAGTACTCTAACCTAGCTTCCACATGTGAATACTCATTAAGCACTTCTTCATTGAGAGTTTCATCAATCAACTCATCTAATACTTTCAATTTTTCTTCTAGACCCGTCATTTCATTTCTTTGGGATTTTGCTCTATCTTTGCAGTAATTGACAGTGAACTCTTTTGCTCTCATCTTTATAAATTCAAGCTTTAAGCTTGCAGACAACTCATCATATTCACCACGCACAATGTTCTAGACAGCTTTCAAGTTGTGTGTTTCCTGTTGACCGGGGAGGCCAGTTCGATTGTTCTTTAAATGGGTTTCGTTTGTGTCTCATAATATATCGAAGTCTCATTTTCCGACTGTATTTGTCTCGATCATGAGGTATATATATATATATATATATATATATATATATATATATATATATATATATATATATATATATATATATATATATATATATATATATATATATATATATATATATATATATATATATATATATATATATATATATATATAGTGCAAAACTTTACATATTTGACATATATATATTTGAGATATCTGTATGTTTACAATCTTTCGGCGCGCCCTTGGGCGCATTTCTCTAAAATATCAAACACATTTTTCAGCATGCCTCTCTTATGAAAAGCATGGCAAGTTACTGATACTTTTCTGTATGACAATTTAGTATTAGAAAGCAACATGCAGTAATATTTCAATCACATTTTCCTTACAATAGTTCTGGACATCTGCTTATGCATAAAGAGAGTTGGAATACATACAGCTCATTCAAAATACTGTACTCAAACTTTAATTGACAGTTTTAAGTTCCTATCTTACAACTCACATGACACCAATTAAATTAAAACACAGAATGACTTATTGTTGAAAATATACCCCCAAAATTATATATATATATATATATATATATATATATATATATATATATATATATATATATATATATATATATATATATATATATTATATATATATATATATATAATATTATAGATATATACTGAATTATGCAATTTATGTACCACCTTTTGTTAACCTTTGTTTCACACAGGCGGGTCACCCTGTTTTCGAAAGTTGGAATGAGGAGATGGGGTCAGCTACTTTTTGAAAAATAATCCAACGCCCCCCTAGGCCGAAGAAACAGACTAGTCCCTAATACAACTTTTGTGTTTATGAGAATTAGAAATGATCAGACGCTCAAAACACCAGTAAATCAGCAATGCTCAACCGACAGAGTATGTGAGATTCACTGAAGAGATTTCTGTCTACCTCCATGCCAGGTTCAATGAATCTCATATACTCTATCGGCTGAGTGTCACTGATTGACTGGTGAAACGGATTGTTTGATCATTTCTAATTCTCGTAAACACAACCAAGCACCATGCTCTGTATGCCGCCATTCTCCTTGCGTCGAATGCCCCGAGGAAAGCCCGAGATCAAGAATTGCTGTCTTGTTACCAAAATTTGCCTTCATCCATCATAGTGCATGGGTTTATTGCACCAACATTACCAAATAAAATTGTTGTCTTTATTCTCTTAACTCTGTAGACCTCGAAAGTAGGTTGCACAGCCGACTGCAGTGACCTGCAGTGAACGTGCACTGCCACTGTGTGGTCGACGCCTAGCGCATGTTCTTTCTTCTACGAACAGCCCAGATCAGTGGTGTGCTAGCACAAAATTAACGGAAAGTTCAAATGCACTTGAATAGCATAAGCGCTAGCACTATGCGTGTATTAGCTTTAGTCTTGGCAGGGTCTAGCCGCAAAAAGGCAGCTCACGGCCGGCTGGGCTGTGTGTGGTCTTTTCCTAATGTGTTGCTGTGAAGCAGCAGCCCTACAGGCCAGTGCTGCAAAGAAAACAGGTCAGAAAAGCCAGCGCACGGCATATAGGCTACAATAATTGCACCTAGCCTGGGTCATTCTTAGCCCCGCCATGGTACTTTAACTCCATGGCCCTGCGTACGATACTGTGTTTTCCCAGCACGGCGCGAGAGGCCTACCGCCTCCCGTCCAGCACCTTCAACGAAGGGAACGCACAGCATAGTTTTGCGGCTGTAGTAGTCAGTCAAAACGAAGTCCTATGTATATAAACTTTTGCAGCTCTATCAGTAAGTCAGAACGAGGTCCAGCTGTATCAGTAAGTCAGAACGAGGTTATATGTATATAAAATTTTGTAGCTCTATCAGTATGTAAGAACGAGGTCAAGCTGTATCAGTAAGTCAGAACGAGGTTATATGTATATAAAATTTTGCAGCTCTATCAGTACTGTCAGAACAAGGTTTAAATTGGCCTAAATTGCATCGGGATGTGGTACAGTATTGCAAAATTTGTCATACCTGTCAAATGTTAGGAAAACCACAGCCATCGATTAAACCAGCTCCACTGATTCCAATCCCAGCATTTGGTGAACCATTCAGTAAGGTTCTTATCGATTGTGTTGGTCTTTTACCAAGAACCAAGTTAGGCCAAAGGTATATTTTGACTATTTTGGACAAGGCAACAATATTTCCGGAGGCTATTCTGCTGACAAACACTACTACCAAAGTTGTGGTGGATGCTTTGATACAATTTTTCACCAGGTATGGTTTGCCAAAGGAGGTTCAATCAGATCAAGGATCAAACTTCATGTCAGGTCTATTTCAGGAAGTTATGTGTCACTTGGGGATCAATCAAGTACATTCCTCCGCTTATCATCCTCAATCACAAGGGGCTTTGGAAAGGTATCATCAGACACTCAAAAATATGTTAACAGCGTATTGCATGGAATACCCAGAGGATTGGGATAAGGGCATTTCGTTTGTACTCTTTGCGTCGAGAGATTCTCCAAATGAATTGACAGGTTTCACTCTGTTTGAGCTTGTATATGGCCATGAAATAAGGGGGCCACTAAAATTGGTAAAAGAGAGGTTCTTAAGTGAAGATGACGACATTAACCCCCTGGACTATGTTTCAAACTTTAAAGAAAGGCTCACGAAAGCATGTGGCTTGGCCAAAGAACACCTTCAACAATCTAAGCAAACCATGAAAAAGAGCTATGATAAAGGTAATCAATTTCGTTAGTTTAAACCAGGTGATAAGGTGCTTGTGTTGTTACCTGTGCCGGGTGAGCCCTTGTTTGCAAAATTTCAGGGCCCTATAAAGTTGAAAAGAGGCTCAATAGTAGTCTGGTGCCGAAGCACATAACCCAAACATTTTGGCCCCACAATGGTTCTCGGTGGTTTCTGTATCTTCAAAGCCTACTGAATCAGGATCTGCATGATACCACCCTGGCACCCTTGGGCATTTTAATATATTCAAGATGGCCGCCAAGATGGCCGCCAAATTTGTAAATGATGATATCTCAGCTCTGTGAAATGTTATCAAAATGATTTTAGTGTCGTATGCCAGGTAAACAGGGCCAAGAAATTCATTTCTTTCATTGCCGAACGTGTGCAGCCCTTAATTTGCATAAAAATCCAAGATGGCTGCCAAAATGACCTCAAAAACAGGTAAAATGCCATATCTCAGCTCCATTACAAGCTGTTGGAGTCATTGTGGCCTATTTTGCCAGGCAAATGGGGCTCAGAAACTCATATCTTTCATTGCCTGATATGTACAACCCTTTATTTGCATAAAAATAATCCAAGATGCCTGCCAAGACGACCTCAAAAACAGTTAAAATGTCATATCTGAGCTCAATGACTAGCTGTTGAAGTCATTTTGCGCTCCTTTGCAAGGTATATTGGATCAAGCAATTCATACCTTTGATTAGCTGACAAGTGCAACCCTTAATTTGCATAAAATTTACATAAAAATGCAAAGATCTGTTTAAGTGTGTAACAAGTCATATCTCAATACACTATGCCACTGATTTTGGTGTCTTTTGGTATGTTTTACGGGACAAAAAATAGGTATATTTTGTTATATTTGCTGTAAAATCAACCATGATAATCTAAAAATGATATTTACAAATCAAGATGGCTGCTAAGCTGGTTTCCACAACAAATATAAATTTATATCTGAGCTGAAATTGCTTCCTAGAGACTAATACATTTAGGGTTCAAGGCAGAAGGATAAATGTCTTTCGTTATATAAAATGTAAAATATTTCAGCAAAAATGCACAAATGAAAAGCAAAAATGAGCACCAAGTATCAATTATGGCCACACAAATGGATGCCACAAAAACATTGAGTCGTATCTTAACCAACCAAGCAATCTTGATACCTATTTTGTTGTGTTTGGTAAGGTTTTATTGGTCGCAAGTTTTTCATTACTTGTTTTCTGAGCTGGAAAAATCTTACTTCTAATGGAAGGATTTTATCCCGCATTGCCGCTATAATGGTTTCATAAAACATTACAACAAGATTTATCTAGCATATTCGACACAAGGTTGTATGTGTTTGGATCCACTTGAGAGGTCATTGAATTCACATTTTCATTCATATAAATTGTCAGACCATCCATTTAAATTAAATTATAATGAACTGTACCTTTCCATACAACATGAAGGGTCATTTTATCATTTGTCAATCAACCACAATAAAGTAGCTTCAGTTATTCGAGGCGAGTTTGCTGAGCATGCTTTTGCACTTGCAGAAAAGTGACTTGTTTGGTCATCTTTGAGCCATCCTGAGTCATCTGTCTTGTTTATCTTTGCACCAAGTTAGTCACTCAGGTCAATTTCAGTAGGATCTTTAATATTGCTGCACTTTAAATATATGACCGCAAGTGGATGTGGCAGAGTCATTCTATGAATACCTTTATCATTGCGGGTATAGTTTTCTGATTTGACAATGACGACCAGGTTTCATGTCATCCGTCAGACGTTGTACCCTAAGCCTTGCAACCGTCATGCTGCAAACAAGTGTCTAGTTTCTGCTAAAGTGTCATTCATAGGCAGCAGGAATACCAACCTCTTGCATTTGGCACCAATTCAGAACACTTTGAGCGATTTAATTGCATTACAAACACCAATGTTAGATTTAGTGAGGTGTGTGTTGCATCTTTGCCAATCAAGCATTCTTTAAGACCTATTTTGATGAGTATAGTCATGTTTTATTAGTCGCAGAATTTGAATCTCTTGTTATCTGACCTTAAAAAAATTTTCAAGAACATTGCAAACAGGGAGTTTATCTTTTACTGCTTATAATGGTGTCAAAAATATTACATCATGTCTCTATTTACTAAGTAGCTTGCGAGACCACGTTTTGCGTCTTTGGATACATTTTAAGGGTCATTTGTATATTATAACACTGTTCAATGCAACTTAAATATCAAAAGTGAAGTCATCGATACCCTAAAAAGAGTTGCAAAACAGGCATGTAGCCTTAACTTATATTATCATTGCTCATCTTTGAGATTGATTCTTAATATTTGGCGGCATGCTAGGTATCGAGGAACTCACTTTTCCCATTAAATTAACTGTTTACCTACCATTTATCAATTAAGTGAAAATATGATCTCCGGAATAGCTGCCATATCATATAATATCTAAAACTTCAGCTGACTGAGTATTTAATGAAATTGATTTTGGTGGCATTTGGTGGCACGTTTATAATACTTATCTGTAAAAATGTACCAAAATACTCATTTACAATTTTTCAACCAGAACTGTAAAATTCGGTAAGATTCTTGCACAAAATCATCCTTCATCGCTTTTGTTATTAGCAGGGCCATTAATATTGACAGTTGCTTGTTATACTATACTCGCAGAAAATACAGATGTCACAGCCAGTTGAGTTTAAGAGCATCTGTAACTTCCTGTGGAATATGAAGGGTCACCTGCATATCCATTAGGAATGAATGTATGCACTTCTAGGGAGCTGTTAACCTTGACTAAAAGTTAAATGCAAAGTGATTTGACTGATTCATCTTTCAGCCAACCGAACTCACAGAAATCCGTTTGAGACCTTCCATCTTTGTTCACAATACCGTTCCATAGATATAAAGTAAAGTAAGCCTTTATTGAAGTCGTATACCAATTTGGATCTTGATCATAAAGTAGAATAAAGATTTTGAAAAATCAACAACAAAAGAGTAATAGATAAGAGATAAATATGAATATCTATATATGCGGATATTACATGTTCATCAATATTTTGCTTTTTCATTTTTTCTTGTCTACGTTTATATGTATGTGTGTGCCAGTTGTTATGCCCGTTATTTTTGCAGTTTTAGTGTGTTGTGGCTCCCATGGCTAGCATGTAGGCCACTGCGACATAACAAGACACAGCATGGGCATCTAGCAGTTGTGGCTCTTTGTATGCATACATTTTGGTTGTTGGTATGTTTCTTATCATAGTCCAATAAAGCTGGCACAAGTCATCAAAACAGTACAGGTTAGTGTGCAATCCATCTATTGGAAAGTGATGTGATAAGAAACACGTCAGCACTGTTATGTACTTTCGGTTTCATTCCGAGACACAAAGAAAATTGCACATGCTTATCAGTATAGACCTTTTTATGTCAGGTAGTGGATTTGGACCAGTGATGAAGGTTGCTTTCGGAGGAGCAAGGTGTGTATATGTTTAATTATAAAAACAACAACAATTCAATTAGAGATTGGATAATTGGACTGCAATTAAACTGTTAAAAGTGCTTTGGGTGGGTGTCAAGCGCAAAACATTCATATTCTTGATGCCCCTATGGCAGAAACTATAAAATTGTTTGCAGCATGATGATTGCAAAGCTAAGGGTACAACTTTAGAGGGATAACATAAAAACAAGAAAACACGAAATGAAAATTCTGCGATCAAAATTGAAATGTATTAGTCTCTAGGATGTAGTTTCAGCTAAGATATGCCTTGATATTTGTTGTGGAACAAAACAAAGTTGGTCTCAAGAATGCTTGGTTGGTTAAGATGCGACTCAATGTTTTTGTGGCGTCCATTTTTGTGGCCATAGTTGATATTGGTTGGTCATTTTGGCTTTGAATGAAATATTTTACATTTTATATAACGAAAGAAACTTATCCTTCTGCCTTGAACCCTTAATGTATTAGTCTCTAAGATGCAATTTCAGCTAAGATATACCTTGATATTTGTTGTGGAAACCAGCTTTGCAGCCATCTTGGATTGTAAGTATCAATTTCAGATTTTCATGTTTGATTTTACAGCAATAACAAAATATACCAATTCTTTGACACGTAAAACATGCCGAAAGACACCAAAATCAGTGGCATACTGTATTGAGATATGACTTGTTACATACTGACATCTTGGATTTTTATGCAAATTAAGTGTTGCACATGTCAGCTAATGAAAGATATGAATTGCTTGACCCAATATACCTTGCAAAGGAGAGCAAAATGACTTCAACAGCTAGTCATTGAGCTCAGATATGACATTTTAACTGTTTTTGAGGTCGTCTTGGCAGCCATCTTGGATTATTTCTATGCAAATTAGGGGTTGTACATATCAGGCAATGAAAGATGTGAGTTCCTGAGCCCCATTTGCCTGGCAAAGGAGACCACAATGACTCCAACAGCTTGTAATGGAGCTGAGATATGGCATTTTACCTGTTTTTGAGGTCATTTTGGCAGCCATCTTGGATTTTTATGCAAATTAAGGGTTGCACATGTTCGGCAATGAAAGAAATAAATTTCTTGGCCCTGTTTATCCGGCATACGACACTAAAATCATTTTGATAACATTTCACAGAGCTGAGATATCACCATTTACATATTTGGCGGCCATCTTGGCGGCCATCTTGAATATATTAAAATTCCCAAGGGTGCCAGGGTGGCATCATGCAGATCCTGATTCAGTAGGCTTTGAAGATACAAAAACCACCGAGAACCATTGTGGGGCCGAAATTTTGGGTTCGACCAAAAATCAGGGTTTCGGCACCAGACTATAATGTCAATTATGTTATTAGTACTCCAGATAGAGGCAAGTTGCGCAGCGTTTGTCACATAAATATGCTCAAACACTATTTTGAACGCGAAATTGATCCAAAACTGGCAGTTAGGTTAGCAACTGTCACTCAGAGTAGTAATGATCACAATGCATGTGGCGAAAAGTCGAATATTTTGTATGTAAACATAACAGAGAATGCTCAATTAAATGGTAAATTTTCAAACTCCACAGGGCTTGCTAATCTGACGACTACGTTGCATTATTTGTCTGAGAGCAAAAGGAGTGATATAAGTGAGCTCATTAATGATCATGAACACCTGTTTTTAGATATGCTGGGTTGTACTTCCTTAACTTCTCATGGTGTCGATGTTGATAATAAAAGTCCTATCAAACAGAGACCCTACAGACTAACCCTTACAAATATGCAAAAGTTCACGAAGAAATACAATATATATTAGACCATGACCTCATAGAGCCTAGTGAAAGTAGCTGGAGCTCTCCCGTGGTTCTTGTGCCCAAACAATTCAATCAGATTTTGCATAAATTATCGCAAGGTAAATTCTGTAACTCGCACAGATTCCTATCCGATTCCAAGAATTGAAGACTGTATTGACAAAATTAGAAAAGCTAAGTATGTAACAAAAATTGATATGTTAAAAGGTTATTGGCAGGTACATTTGACCAAAAAGGGCACAAGAAATATCTGCTTTCATTACTCCAAGGGGTTTATATCTATTTAAAGTCATGCCCTTTGCAATGAAAAATGCCCAAGCTACCTTTCAAAGGTAAATGAGCAAGGTCACAGCATGTTTAGTGTATTGTGTCGTGTACATTGACGACATCCTGGTATTCAGTGAAACATGGGAAGACCATTTAGCCCATTTAAAAAATGTATTTGAACGACTGGTCAAGCCAACCTGGTAATCAATCTTGCAAAGAGTGAATTTGCGAAAGCCAGAGTTGTTTATCTCGGTCATGTCATAGCTCAAGGTCAAGTGTCACCAAGGCAGGCAAAAGTTCAAGTCATTGAAAAGTTTCAGACACAAGCAAGCAAGAGGGAATTGCTCCGCTTCCTTGGCATGTCGGGTTTCTATAGAAAAGTTTGTTGCAAATTACAGTACCATTGTTGCACCTCTTACCAACCTGCTCAAAAGAATGTGAAATATGAATGGTCTGATTCTTGTCAAACTGCATTTGACAAGATAAAAGCAGTTTTAGTGAATGATCCTGTGTTGGTGGCGCCAGATTTTTGTAAACCATTTAAATTGGCTATCGATGCCAGTGAAGGTCGGGATCGGCGCCGTATTTATTCAGGATGATGATTCAGGAATTGAAAAGCCTGTCAGTTACTTAGAAAGTTGAACAAGCATAAGAAAGTGTACTCCACGATTGAGAAAGATGCTTTAAGCCTGGTATCCGCCCTTCAACACTTTGAAAACTATGTAACAATTGGCGTAGGTGGTATCACTATGTACACTGATCACAATCCGCTAGTGGTCCTGAATAAATTTAAAACAAAGAGTAATAGGTTGTTTCGCTGGCGTCTAACAGTTCAGCCGTATCCAATCAAAATAGTACATATCTTTAGTAAGACAACAGTATTGCTGATGCTCTATCAAGGGTGTAAAATAATGTAACTTGTTGTATACGAATTCTGAGGAAATTAATACTTGTAACTCCCCTTTAAAAACGTCACAGTCATGACGTTTTTCTTTTGCGGGGGAGGTGTTACAAGTGTCTTCTAATGTAAGTTGATGCAGTGAATGTATCTTTTCTTTTGCGTGACCAGGTGCACATTGTTTTGTATAATTTATGCGTGACCAGGTGCGTTCATGAATAATGTATTTTGTGGTTCTATAAATGCATACATGTCGCCACGTCGCTTGTCTTCTGTGAGCAGCATGATGTCCGGAAGTTCCATGGTTTGATTTCTTCCCTGTTGCTATCTTTGCTTTTGAAATTCGGACAAAGACACGGAAGCTGCTGCCGACGATGACATCAACAGACACCCCTCTGACGAATTAATTATGTCAAGTTGTTTGCTGGTCGGACTGTTCTTCTCGTAAAAACGCTCAAGAGCAGGGCTGTGTCTGCTTAGTTACGTTTGAATTTGGCGCTTGGCAGCGAAAACATGCGCATTTCCTGCGTTCCTTTCGATCCAACTTCCCGTTTATTTTTGAATAATGAGCAGTGTTTGTTTGCGCATATCATGAATATATAGCCGTCCAATAGGTTTATGGACGACCCCGGGATATGTTTTGCAAGATCTTCATACCTTCTCCTTTTTTCATTAACATCTTTGTCCTTCCAATGTTGACAAACCCTTAATAAGTCCACGGATTAGCATAATTAGTTGTGTGGACTAATAATTACAACATGTGTATATGAGAGATAAACATCCTTCTAATGGGGTGTGAAATAAATAAAGAGCCAAGAGGCTAGGTTTGGCTCTATAGTTATTTCTTTTATTTACTACGATCAGTCAGAGCACAAAGAAAAGCAGAGGAACTGATAGAAAAAACTGAGAAAAACTGAATAATAGGCTTATTAATAGTGTCTGGGCCGCCTGTTTTTTATTTGGGTGCATTTCCTGCGACTGCTGCATGCCGCAGCTAAGTTTAGCTGACTCCCGCCCCTTCAGAGGTGTTTGTTAATGCAGCCTTATAGCACAGTATAAAACACTCTCCTACATGCATTTCTGACAGCCATTTCAGCACTTTGGAATATCCACACCAACTCATACTAATTTGCACATTTTATGATATTCATCAATTAGCAAAATTATATCAGAAGCTCCGAACATTCAACGATACAATGCCCACTACAATGCAATATGTTTCCATGGCAACTGTTTAGAAGTTCTAAGTGTTGCCAAGGAAACAATTGGAATAGAAGCTCACATTCAATTCGATTTTAACCCCAAGATGGTCTTATTGTTAAATGTTTTGAGTGATCAAACTGTGTTTCGCGGAGATTTTGAAAAATTGAGATGGTTACCATGGAAATAGAATGGATGAGTTTAAAGATCTCTTTTGTTTATTAATACCCATGAAGAAACTTTTCGAAGGTGTTGGAGCATTCTAAACCATTTTCAATGGTATTTGACAAACATTTATATTTTGAACCTCCAAACGGTTACCATGAAAACATGCTGCTTGAGTATGAAGATCACTTTAATATTACAATCCATTAAAAAAACCTTTCTTTCGAAAGTTTTATTGCATTAAAGCCATTTTCAGTGGCCTGTGGTAATTACTGATCCTCATTACCAAAAATCAATTCCTAAGTTTGCGAATTCTGTGCGAGTCCCTGTCGAATGCATGGAATCCTTTGGCAGAAAGATAAGGTAATGAGTGTAGCCAAAACTCACTATACACGCACGTGAAATGAAGAGCCCCATCTGAGTGACAGGACCGACCACAGTAATTCCGACTAGCATAGCTCAGTTGGTAGAGCATCCGAAATGTATTCGGGGGATGTGCATGGGTTCGAGTCCTGTATGGGTCACTTTTTATTTCGTTTACTACAAAATAAAAAAATTGTATAGTGAGGTGAGTCACGATTGCAAACCCCCTAAAAATACACTTCTCTGGCTTTGCATCATTCATATGACTGATCCTCATTACCAAATATCAATTCCTAAGTTGATGACTTCTGTGCGAGTCCCTGTTGAATCCATCGGATCCTTAGGCAGAAACATAAGGTAATGAGTGTAGCCAAAGCTCACTATATACACACACATGAAATGAATAGTCCCATCTAGGTGACAGGACCGACCACAGAAATTCCGACTTATCCATCACCTCAGTCGGTAGTGTATCCGAAATGTATTCGGGGGATGTGGGTTCGAGTCCCGCATGGGTCACTTTTCATTACATTTGTATGTGCGATGTGTGATAGTGAGCATGCGTGGTGAGTGCTTCACGAACTCTACAACGTGTGGAGCGGTCTCAGTCAGAAAAATGGAACAACTTAGTCGGCTATTGAACCACTCTTCTTTGGGAGTGGAGATATAGCCGAGCGGTTCTCTCTTGGCCTCTCCGCTAGGCGACTGATGCCGTATGTTGTGGGTTCGAACCCGATTGAAAACTGGCCGTATTTTCTACTCTGGGTTGGTAACTCTGCTGATGGACAGAATTGTCCCCGAGGTTATCGTTCGCCCAGTTAAAATGATGAATTCGTTTCTTTGCTTCGATAAAGTTTGTATGTGCGATGTGTGATAGTGAACATGCGTGGACTGCTTCATGAACTCTACAACGTGTGGAGCGGTCTCAGTCAGAAAAATGTAACAACTAAGCCAACTATTGAACCACTCTTTTTGGGAGTGGAAATTTAGCCGAGCGGTTCTCTCTGTGGCCTCTCCGCTAGGCGACTGATGCCGTATGTTGTGGGTTCGAACCCGATTGAAAACTGGCCGTATTTTCTACTCTGGGTTGGTAACTCTGCTGGTGGACAGAATTGTCCCCGAGGTTATCGTTCGCCCAGTTAAAGTGATGAATTCGTTTCTTCGCTTCGATAAAGTTTGTATGTGCGATGTGTGATAGTGAGCATGCGTGGTGAGTGCTTCACGAACTCTACAACGTGTGGAGCGGTCTCAGTCAGAAAAATGTAACAACTTAGCCGGCTATTGAACCACTCTTTTTTGGGAGTGGAGATTTAGCCGAGCGGTTCTCTCTGTGGCCTCTCCGCTAGGCGACTGATGCCGTATGTTGTGGGTTCGAACCCGATTGAAAACTGGCCGTATTTTCTACTCTGGGTTGGTAACTCTGCTGGTGGACAGAATTGTCCCCGAGGTTATCGTTCGCCCAGTTAAAGTGATGAATTCGTTTCTTCGCTTCGATAAAGTTTGTATGTGCGATGTGTGATAGTGAACATGCGTGAACTGTTTCATGAACTCTACAAAGTGTGGAGCGGTCTCAGTCAGAAAAATGTAACAACTTAGCCGATTATTGAACCACTCTTTTTTGGGAGTGGAGATTTAGCCGAGCGGTTCTCTCTGTGGCCTCTCCGCTAGGCGACTGATGCCAAATGTTGTGGGTTCGAACCCTGATTGAAAACTGGCCGTATTTACTACAAAATGTATTTTGCTACTTGCTTTCTTTGTTCCGTTCGTCTAATCTATTATCGCAAAATGATCTCTGGAATACGCAGCATCAATCCATGAACAATTGTATTCCAATTTATTTCATCAATGCGTAGATGATATTGCGATTGTTTAACGATAAATATTTCGCGGTAAATGACTTATCAACATCGACACCACTTTCGCTGATATTGACGGACAAACTTTCACGTCGTCATTAGATCATTGTTGTACCATTGTGCTTTTGTCTTAAAAGTAACAGTCTTTATCGAGCTACACGTAAGATTTAGTTCAAGTGATTTACTACCGCTTGAGTTCATTCACACACTAACCTAGAATGAAGATTCAAAAAGTTATATATATAGTCCGCCAATCTGTTTAATTTCAAAACTAATGGAATTAAAATTGTTGTTTGCTTTTTTTACAATCTTTTCTTTAAAATTAGGAAAATTAATTTTCGTCAAAGCACACTTGGATAGCGAGTATTACTATGGAAAGTTGCTTTGTGAATTACCACAAGCTTAGCAAACACGAGCTCGACCTGGAGCAAAAACAAAGCAGAATTCCAGAAGTGCCGAAACCACAAAACCGCTTTTAGTCCTTCTGAAGGACGGAAATAACTCAACCTTCAGTAACTTTGTTTTGGAAATTGAGTTGGATTGATTTGGAATATATCGAAAACAAGCTTTATATTCAATTGTTTTGATTAAATCATTTGACAGTCACTTTTTTGGGCTATTTTGTAAAAATCAATATTTTCCTTTTGATTTATAACATGGTTATTCGTTGACTAAGTGTCTTTGAAAATGATCATTATGCGGCAATCCAGGCCTTATTTTTTCAATAATAGTTTTATCCATAATAGTTAATTTGTAGTATATTTGCTATAGTGTCAGGTGCAATAGCGCATAACGCAAGGACGAAATATGAGTTCAAGAGTAAAAACCTACGCTATCTTCTTCTAAATCTTGCCTGTTTTATCATGGTCTAAACTTTTGCACGTGTATTTGATCATACATTGTACATTTTATGCGAAGATTATGATATATTCGTCAACCTCGTTGATTTTGTGGTACGAAATGCTCGTTCAATTGACTTAAATGACAACCTCCGTTGACCATAAGACCCGTATATAAGCAATTATAAGATATGCTTGGCTGGAATCTGGCAATTTGATTGGCTTGAGCCAGGGTTTATGCTTTCAATAAGAAGACTTGCGAACGTTAACCATTTTGAAGCTCGAGCTCAAGCTTGAGAGCTCATCACGCAAATATGTTGAACAGGTACGACGTGAGGATAATGTTTGATTGTTAAAATTTAGTTTGGTGGAGCTCGATGAACTCACAAATGAAAGTTTGTATAAGCAGCGACGGCGAAACAACAACAATTTTTTTGAGCTTTTTCAAGTCAAAATCTTCAACTTCGATCTGCAATTTTTTTCTCTATAGAGTTTCTGTTGACCCAAGGACCTTGACCGCTTGTCACAGCTTTGCGTCCTAAATGACAACATTGTCCAATTGTATTTAACCATATCATATGAATTTCTATTATTAGGGTTGTATATCAATAATAATGGCATTTATTTGGCCAAAACTAATGACAACATTAGTCCAACAGCCTCAGTTGAATTTGATAAGAACGGCATTTTGTTTAGCTTCTTGGATATTTAATTAAGTTATATCATTTGGCCAAACATCAATATCAAATGCATTGATTTTGACCGAACATATGCGATTTATTAGTTTCAACTGGACAAATTCTGGATCGATGGATTATGCATTTGGTTGCATTAGTTTGCCTGTCTGAAGCTATTCCTCATATATGATCAAACCAAGTTGTCCGAAATATGCTGTGAGGACAAAAAATATACCTATGACCCGATTTATCTTGTCGTCTGATCCACAATTTGCACCAACAGGCAATTTTGTGCAAAAAACTGTTATTAATATACACCCTCACTGGTATCATTCAAAGTCTCTGGCACAAAGACAGTGTCCCATTACTTATTTTTGTGAAGTCCAAAATGGATTGGAATTACAACGTGGTTAGGTGATTAGAAAATGTTCTGGCAATAGAAAATAACGCCAAGTGCATCCATTGCAAACGAACTCCTTTCGATAGGTTTTGCAACAATTGAACCCAATACCGACGTCCACTGTATGTTCTCACTTACAGAACACGTTCAGTGCAGGAAACGCCAATCGATGTAACTACATGTACACACTGTACAAAAAAATCTGTTGTAACTTTTAGCGTTCTTTGCAGTTTCATCGCCTGGAAATGTGATAAAGGCAATATAACAATATTCAAGCAGTCTGTGTACGGGTGAGCTTTTCAACGGGAGCACGGCAATACTGACGTTGTTGAATGTGACACAGTGAACGTCGTATTTAATTTAATTGTTGCAAATCTTATCGAAGGAGAACATAACTTGTAATGATGCAATCCAAGCACGTTGTAATTCCAATTTTGTTGGAATTTCACAATAATGCATTCTATTTGTTTAGCGACATGGTCAAGTATGGTCAAGTATAGCTCATGTGTTCACTCACGTGAGCTAATGTCGTAGCGATGGCCGTGTGAGTGGGTGTATGTGTCTTTGTGTCTGTCTGTTTACGCAATAACTCGAAAATGGCAGAACGGATGTAAATCATATTGGTAGGCAGGTACCATATGCTAATTGCAAGAACTGAATGGTTTTTGCTAATGTGGCTTAATTAATTATTAATTAAGTTATGAAATATCTTTTTTTTTCTTAATGCTTTCCGATAGAGACAGTAATGACAGTATCGACATATATCGAGAAATACTGCACAAAAAGTTCAGAAAATGCTTCACACATGACAATGTCAGACCATTTGATGATACTGTAAGTGCCATGTCAATTATCTGCTCATTTGCATATTTGATGACATTTTGTAATTAGTGATACAACTTAACAAGTTTATAAAATCTGCTGCAGGTACTGATCAGACGAATATCTAACTGTGTTGTAAAGCATTAAGTGGTGTTAAGTAATGTAGGATTCATTAAGATATATAATTAACTTTGTAATTAGTGATATAACTCTGAAATTACTGCACCAAAGTTGGTGAAACCTGTTACAGATATTGATCTGATTAATATCGTATTGTCGCGTGAAGCACTGAGCAGTCTCAAGCTAATGAATTGCTCATTTGCATATTTAATGAAGATTTGTAATTAGTCTTGTTACTCCGAAACATTTGCGTATTTGATATTATACAGTACATGTATACAGTTCACATCTGGTTTTTCTTCAAGAACCATTTCACAGACATGATAGGACCTTTTTCATTGTAATTTTGCTCAAGGACATTCACTATGATAACTATGAAATTGACCTGCACATCATCATATTTCATGTTGCAATCAAAGGTGCATACTTGGTGGCAACTTTCTTACATTTTTTAGCTCATGTGTTCATACACGTGAGCTAATGTCGTACCGAAGTCTGCCTGTCTGTCTATTTGTCTGTCTGTCTGTCCGTGTGTGTGTGTCTGTCTGTCTGTCTATTTGTCTGTCTGTCTGTCTGTCTGTCTGTCTGTTTACACGATAACTCAAAAACTCCTGAACAGATTCAAGTCAGATCTGGTAGACAGATAGGTACCATATGTTACTTGCAAGAACTGATTAGACTTTCGTTAGTGTGGTTTGCATATTAATGAAATTATGACATATCATTTGTTCTTATATAATGGCTTCCCTATGACGATAGTAATGCCAATGTCGTCATATATCAAGAAATTTTGCACAACATTTCATGAAACTTTTTACAGATGACAATCTCAGAATATTATGATGAAACTGTGAGTGTCATGTCAATCATCTGCTGATTTGCATATTCAATGAACTTTTGTATTTGGTGACATAACTCTGAAATTCCTGCACCAAATTTGATGTATGAAACAAATATTGATCCGATTTATATCTTATTGTACGTTGAAGCATTGACAGTGTCAAGTTAATAAATAGCTTTTGCATATATTATGAAGTTTTGTAATTAGTTATATATATCTGAAATAACTGCACTAAATTTGACGAAGTCTGCTGCAGACACTGATCCGACAGATATCTAACTGTGGTGTAAAGCATTAAGTACTGTGAAGTTGATTGAGGTTTAATTTGCATATTAATGAACTTTGTAATTAGGTATATAACTCTGAAATTACGGCACCTAATTCAGTGAAACTTGGTAGAGATATTTCTAGTCACTGCTGGACGACAGTATGCCATAGTGTTTCATATTCCGCGAGGTATATTTCTACCTTTGAGCGCCTTCGGCCAGTTGCTTGTTACCACAGCAAAAAATGTACCAATTTATTTCAATAGAATATCGATCGAAATCTGCTCGCGTGCCGCTCATGTGTTGAGGTCACGTCATGAATATTTCCACAATAACCCGTATACATTGACTTAAATACAATAACATCAACATATCTATTGGTTCTTGTACTCAAATTGAATCATTGACACTTGTTTTCAGTTTTGTTGATGCTTTTATGTTTCAACATATTTTGGCGCACTTTGGCCAAGTTTGGCGCCATTGTGAGCTGGGAAGGACATGCGAGTGAGCAACACAACATTGTATCAATTTCCGATAAAAAAATATCGATCGATAACGTTCACTACATTACAGTGGAGACTCTGCGCCCGTTCGCCTCCGTTCTTATGTTATTTTTTCAAATTTACTGCAATTTTTATCATTCATATTCGCCCAAAGTTGGTATAAAAGACAACAACATGACAGGTATTTGGTCTGTTCAACTTAAGAGACGCTTACTGATTAAAATGCGTCAATTTCATACCCTTGTTCTGCATGTGTACACACCGTCAGATCGCCAGGTTATTGACACCAATAGTATATTTCAGTGATAGGAATAAATAAAATGCAAATAAAACAAGTTTCGAGACGAAATTAAAGATTTTAAACGATAGGAATTTTGTATATCCATCAAAGGATCACCATGCTACTTTTTACAATTATTTGTTGAGAATTGAGGAATTTGCATCGGCGAAAAGAGTGCAATCTCTTTGGTACATAAAACGATATTGTTTTCTATCGAAAATCGGGCTTGTTTACCAAGTCATAAAATGAAAAATACACCTGAAAAACCCGTTGGTTTAAACTTTTCAATTTTTAACTTTGCGATAATCTTTTTTTAGCTTCCCTCTTATTTTTTTATGATTTGACGTGTTTACGATCGTTTGGCTATTTAATGTGTTTTCACCTATTTTTTGCACATGAATAATTATCGCATGTGTATTTTCGGAATTCCTCCATGAAATTATTGTCAATATATCATAATGGAATGGGAAACATACAAGAAAATAGACTCTTCAACTCCTTCATCAATATTTAACTATGCAACGAGGACATTCGGCGAAATTTTAAACATAGCGTTGAAGGCGGATTCGACGCTCTGTACGAGTACTCGACGTATGTGTTGCGAAAAAGTAACATGCTACTATGAAAAAAAGCGAGGGCCTTTGATCCCGCAGTGGCTTTAACCTTTTAGTTTTTGCCAATGACCTGAAAGCGTATAATTAGAATTTACACTTTGCGTCTTCATTTCAACTGTCAACACAATCTTATCATCCTTATAACCCGTTACATAGGTACCAATCTGCATCAGTGGTCTGATAAGAAAATGTAATAGTTTATAAAGCACATCTAACACTTATTTTTCTGAATGTTGTTTCGGAAAGTCCTACCAAAAATGTTTACTAAATGTACGAAAGACTATTTCGCAAGATTTTGCCTTTACAAATTTTTTGAGGAATAATGTTCACCTGAAGAAAAAAACGAAATTGTCCTTTCCTTAGCGCATAGCTTTCCATTCGTGATATGTGATTGTGAAAACTATTTTTCAAGTTCTGCATATAAATTATCCAGCTCCTTTAGAAAGGAACTGCATCATTCAACATTTTTAATAAAATAATATTATTGCAGTCTAAGCATGTCTAAAGTTAAGTGAAACATTTACGATAAGTACAAATATGGCAACAACGAGAAAAGCAACAATAAAACCATGAAAAGTAATTTTATATTGAATTTTTGTGAGTGTGTTTTTATTTGGTTTTTGTATCAGTCTAAAAAACAAATACCAAACGCTCCGCGCGTTATCGGCAGCTTTATATAATGATTACGTTCGCATTTTGTTTGCCCCTATTGTACAAATACTATAAAAGACTGTCTTTCACCTGATATTCAGTGAACAGAGACCATTGAGAAACTCTAGTCTATGAGTAAACGTGCTTAAAATTTGAAGCCAGATAATCTTTTAAAAACATATATGTATACACTGACTAATAAAATATTCAACACATATTCTTAAAAACGAAGGAATACTTACATTTACGTTCGAAATCCATCACTATTTTCTCAAGCCGACGGCAGTTTGTATTTGAGAATAGTTTTTTCAGGAACTCCAAGTCGTTAGTTGATACGAAATTTAAGTCATACAGACTTTTGAAGACGTCGCTCATGTCCTCCATGTTCTGCATGTTTTGCTTGGAAATGTGTTTATCGTTTAGAGCAAAGCGTATGACGGTGTCCTCGTCTAGTGTAATCCCATCACACAGCTTATCGATCAATTCGATATGGGGGTACAATTTGTCCGTGTCCATGACTGTTCCATCGTTTGACTTTTGTCTGATTAGCTCTTCGAACGGCATTATGATTTTTTTAATCAATGGACGCCGGTTGATCGACGTCAATAGTTCCTTGACAAACTTTAAATCCTTATCCGAGATGAACCCCCTATCTTGGAGAATTCGGAAAATGCACATCATTGTCTTCGATTCTAACTCTTCAATATCCCGCCTAGACAATTGCCCTCCCACCAAAAGACTGAGAATTTTGCTAATATCATCATTTGACAGTGTATCATTAAGCTCTAGAGCTAGTTTGTTGAGTTTGTTTACCTGGCCCGATTCCATTTGGATGAGTTATACCGACTATCCTAAAACGTAGCGATTCTGCTCGATATGATTCGTAGTACCGGTCTCAGTGCAGGCTACTTCCAAACGATTGAAATCTTCGTAGTTTATCTTCATATAATATATTTTTTTCTTCAGAATGAGGCTGTGACCTCTGCTATCACGTTGGTGGTGGTTCCCGATTGGTGAGAACCAAATGCAGGCAAATTTAACGACAATTGGCAGACTTCACGAATTTGTACGACAAATTACACAAATCTACACGTCAATATGTGATACAATCTACCCATTTATTTTTTTGAATAACATTATTTTACACCGTAAACAAAAGAAGGTTCTACAAGTTAAATTTTCCTTCAATTAAATGATAGATGGCCCTGAAAGGAAGCCTGATCAAGGAATTACGAAAACAGAGGCTATGCAATTGCGAACATGAACACGGCTGTTGTAAGTATGAAGCACAAGAAAGTAATTTAAAATAATATGGACTTGAACACTTGAGATATCAGACTAAGACTGGTTTTATAATAGCTGACAAATAAACTCATAAATATTCAAACATGACTCCTGTTGATGTTGTCGATTAAAAGGCTGGTATCTAGTTAACCTGACTTATGAATTGATAAATTTATTCTAAAACTACTCGAAAGGAACATATACGACACGGGTATAAAGCAGCAAAAATCTATGCGATGTTTTGCGTAGTTTATCGTCTGCGAAATGAAATACTTTCCCCAATTTGGCGAGTCAAGGTTGTGTCTACAAATTAGTTCTTGAAACAAAGGAAATGCCAAATCAAAGATAGAGGGGTGTTTACCAATAGAGGGTGTTTACAGAACATTTTACGGGATGTTAAAGCTCGTCGACATTAATAACATATAACACAATTGCAATCGCAAAATAGACGCTATAAGTCAGTTTAGCAAGCTCGTCACGAAATAAGAAGATGCAATGTTATTCTAGGTACTATATTAGAAAGATGTGTACAGAATAGATAATGACAGACTAGACATATACACTGAAAAAAAGAACTTAAAGCAGGGGTAACGTTATCGGACCTGTAAGAGCCACAATCAGAATATAAAGCATCATTCAAAAGACGAAGATAGGAATGATAATGAAGCATCACAACAAGCAAAAGTAAAGTGGTGCCTTCGATTTTTCTCCGGGAAGCAAACTGTCCGTATTGAATCGAAACTGAATTATTCGCCGGAAAATAAAGTCTACATTAATATTGAATGACTATAAATAATAACTTTAGTGTAACACTAAAATGAAGGTTAAGGTTTGTAAAAGTCTAAAAAGCTAAGATATTAGACATAATATGAGTTTTAAATCATTCGTCACAATTATGCAACCAAAAAGAGTCCCCTTTTACGAAAATCAAGGCCTTTTGGTTATTTTTTGTGAAAATAGTTGTAGATCTTAGAGAAATTGCTATGATTTGTTTGCAAAGTCCCCTAAAAAATGAACAAAAATTTTATTCTAGAAACACGAAAATGGAATGCCACGCATCATTTAAAAATGTGATGGAAAAGTTCAAACTCGGATTTATCTCCTTAAATGGTCTTGGTAGACTTTCATACTTCAGTAAAAAAATAGAACGCACTAAGATCTGCATTTATTCCAGGTAAAATACAAATTCTTTTAACATCTTTTAGCATTTCTTCCTTTTGATTATGGATACCTGCAAATGTTGATTCGGACAGCATATTGAAATACACGGTATTCAGCTTACCAACTCGGCCTCTAATGTGTAAACTGCAAACATGTGTAAACTGCATTGTTATCTATGACAAGTGAATTAATTCTGGTCAGGACTAGAATTCAAATTAAACAATAACAGGCTAAAATTGGGTCGTTCAACATTCTTTTGGAGAAAATAAGAATTGCAATTGACATGTAAAAAAATAATCACTAAATCATCAAAAACTAGCATTACCTTGCCCTTTAAAGAGCAAGTATGCTAACTCTCAATGCCTTTTTTCACTATTTTTGTTTATTATTTGAACAGCAGTTTCTTGTTCTACTCCCTAAAGCATATAGAAACAATCATTATCATACATGTTTTGCCTGTATTGCCATTCTCCTATTAATTTGAAGGTTATGATATGAACCCGTAATTTAACAGCCGACACCTGTCGTCGTTCACGGCTTGTGCCATAAAGTCGTCTACGCTGCTGAAGATTAAGATACCGGTTGACAGTGCATCATGATAGAACCGCTTTACGACAAGTTTCCTGTTGATGAGCTGAAGTATCTAGGTGGTGAATTACATCGTTTACAGCCATAAATGAGCCCCAAAAATCCAACAGCACTGAAAATACTCGCGACAGACAAGGTGCACATATTATATTTCCGATTTGTACCTGTCAGTGAGATTCACAGGTCATGAGCTTACAGTGTACTCACTTCATATTTTCCCTAATCCGCTCACAAATCCCTTTCTAAGAAGGTAAATTAGGCATATGTGATGTCTGGAGATAAACTGACTGGTACGGGTATTATATTACTGTGCATTCATAGATGTCACAGACCTGCTTGCTCTATGCTCTCAACTGTTCATACTCTATAGAGTTTGAAATTGAACGCGGGCGTCGCGCGAGTATTTTGACCCGATTTTGGGATGAGTTAACGGTTACATATCAAAACACGAAAACACTCATTTTACCCACTCCAGCTTATGTTTTACTTCCACTGTCATTTTAAACTAATATAACTCTTCTTCAAATTGTGAAAACTTGTGTCGACGTTTTAATATTTAAATTGTTCGCTTTAAAAGTGCTCAATAAACCGTCCCTTGAACTGGAATGGCCCATAGCAGACTATTATCAAGAAGTGATACGGATGGCATTTAATAAGCAAGGTCGATATCAGTTGATTTCGTAGCTAATTTCGGAACGTCCGTAGTAAAAAAAGTCATAACCAAAGCATGAAGTATGATAAAAGGGTTATTACATGAAGTTTGGGCGATACCGCGTCATATTCTCGTAATGTGTCCGCATTTTGACTGGTTGCTGCTTAACTCGTCAAAATACGGACACATCACTCGACTACTACGCCAGGGCTCCCATAGAGAGCTAACCCGAGCATGTGAACACCCTACATCAGCAAAAAAAACATTAGGCTGAGCGTGAAAACGCCCTACATGAGAAAAGAGAACATTGGGCTGAGCATGAAAACACCCTACATGAGAAAAAAACATGTTGCATTGTGGGTATTTTCAAGATGGCAGCCGCCATGACAGCCTGCACTGGAAGCTCTGGTGAGTACATATTTTGGTCGATTCTACCATTGAGAAGCATTATTTGGGAAAAATAAAACATCAGAGTATGCAGCAGTGTTTCAAGTGTCTATGCACATAGTTCATTACATAGCAGAAGCTCAAACTACAAAGATTACTTCAACACACAAAATCGCTCAGTGGGTGATTAACTGCTACAACTTTACTTCACAGTGTTCTGTAAACTGTGTACAAGAGACTGAAGCAATGGATAGTGCATGTTTTACGAGTATTTTGGGGGGTCGTAAACAGATTTTGTCCTCGACCTAAGCCAGCTCCAATAACTCAAGTCCACTGAAGACCATTCAAATTATGTACAAAGGATGTGCTTATACTTTTATTCACGATTAACACTAAGCTAAACCTTTCTGTAAACTGCGAAAAATGATCATATTTCTGTGGTTCAAAAACTCTTAAAATTTTCCTTCATTACAACAGCATGCAACTCTACATACCTTGCTGTACGGATGTTCATGGGTGAACTTATCAGAGGAAGATCATAGCATTGAGAATGCCACTCAAATACCAGATGACAACAATAACAATCAAACTGTAACAGCTGATGAAGTGAATGGTACTGATGACAATAAAGGGATTCTAACATTCCAGTAAACACAATCATATCTCTAATTATTTAACAAAAGACAGTTTTGTAGATTGTTCTACAAGTCTTTCACTCGATAAGGCACGTAGACTCATCTGTTATTTCTATAGATAGAAATGAAGCAGAATAATAGGCAGAAAAGGAATCTGTTAGCTTTTCTGTCAGCTGTATATATATTTATCCTAGTAGAGTAAAAGCCAACATGGTCTTGTTTTGTATTCTGCAGCACCAAAATCTGCTTCGGTCAGTGAGCTTTATTGGCATTTTTATGGAGATGTTCTTTCAAGGAAAGGGCTACATTTGTTGTTTCATACAGTTCTACATTATTATTTTCTGTTTATTTCATATCATTTAGTTTCAATAACATGATTTCATTTACTTTGCAAGCAGTAAATATATTTGAATTGATAAGTGACAAATAAATCTTTTCCATAAAATATTATTAATTTCTGGTATTTCATAAAATGTGAGATTGCTAGTGAATTGAAGGGAAAGTCACTATTTTTGACACTATTTTTGACATTACTTTCATTTCATCCTACAGTGGAATTTGATCGAGTGTCCGGTTTGCCTTGCAGAGCTTGACCAGTCCACATGTTGCATATCATTAGAAAAGTAAACATTTGCAACAAATTGAGTCTTTGGTGTTAGATTACATCGCGTTTCCCAGACACTGTCTGGTCTACAATCACGACAATCTTTCAGCATGCCACTCACAACAAGCTTGACACTGCTCTTCACATCATCAAGAATTCTTTCAGGTATTTACATGTACTTTGATTTGACAAATACAACTCTGACGAAACTCACTGACATATTTTTCGAGTGTTGAATCTATTCTTCGAAGAAAGTCCTCAACATCAACCGGACTGACTCTCGGCGCGTTCGGTTGAACACTGCTTCAGCAAGGTGAAGAAAATTTTGAAGGCAGAGAGATATTGCCGTCTCCTCCATGCTAACTTACCCGTTGCCGTGTATGATGCCGTCCGGGAAATTACGTGCCAAAATACCGCAAACTATTTCAGAAACACAGGATGTATTTTTTAACAGCACAAAATGTAAACTTACAGTGCTGGTTGAGCATTGCTCTTGCATGTGTAAAATCGACACTTTTCTTTTAGTCTATTTTGTAGCTGTGTCATGTATTTGAGGGACGTGTCAAGTAAGAAAGTTTCATTTAACTGAGACAAATGAGGAAGCAGGAAAAAAGTTTCATGCAGGAGTGTTAGAATTTTTGGATTGATAATATTTATTGTTGTATTGTGTCATACATGTTGATAGAGTAGACAGCGCTGGACCTGCTACAGACTATATGCTAAAGAGACCGTTGTCGTGATTACTGACATCGAGAGGAGAAAAGTTTATTTTCAATTTACGTGTTTCTTCATAAAGTTCCAAAATTAAAATAAACACCTAAAATTCTAACTTCAGTGATGTGTATGTAGTGCAGTGTAAAGCTCATTGTGAGTGGCATGCTGAAACGACTGTGTTGATTGTAGACCAGACAGTGTATGGGAAATGTTCGCCGCGCGCTGTAATCCAGCACAAAGACTCATCATTTGTTGCAAATGTTTACTTTTCTAATGATAAGCAACACTTAGACTTGTCGAGCTCTACAAGGGAAACCGGACACTCAATCAAATTCCACTGTATATGTACCGGTACCTAGTCTAGTATTATCTTTGGATTCTTGACGTAACCCAAGTTTAGTTTTGCACTATTGCTTCCAACCTGGTTCTGGATAACCAACCATAGACATTATGCAACTGGCTTACCCTCGCAGTCAATCAGAGAATGTGACCCTCTCTGTTGATTGGATTTATTATAATAGTGCAGGCAGGGGTTACCAATAACTAATTATGTTTATCAGAGTTACACCTCACTGATCAAATCATTACTGGTATGTACAATGAGTACAAACACATTAACTTTTGTTGACTTCCATGGCAAGTCCTCTTGCATTCTCCTCAGTATGCTTTCACTGGTATTAGGTTGTGAACTAAAATGCAAAATGCTAGAATCTGTTTGACAACATAAAAAAGACTGAGGACATACTCGATTAATGTGTTACACATGTCCACAAATATTATTTTATTCTTAAGTTTTGCAAGTTTTGCCATTTTGATCAGTGCCAAAAACTATCTGTGCCAATAACCCAGGGTCTTCAACTACTAATATAGCATACATGCAATTACTAGAAAAGAAAAACTGCGACAGTACTAACTCATCAATAATTCCAAAATAATAAATGAATGTGACAAGTCAAGTACTGTATCTTCTTATATGTAAAATGCATGTGCTGAAAGCTAGCAAAACTGGGCCATACTGGCTGTTCTGATGGTGAAATTATCCTCTGACCATAATTTTTTCCAACTTTTTCCAATAGTAATCAACAAATTAAACTTCCCATTCAGATTGTTGTAATGTCAAATACCCTGTGTCAACCCCCTTTTGCTGCCTCATCTAAGTGAGACATCCCAACTTTGTGTCTTGCTCATCTTCTGTTTTTTCTCTCAAACAAGTGGTTCTGGAAAACAAAAGAGAAGCTGTCATGAGTTATAAAATATTTAATTTTGATTATATATGTCAACTTCAGCTGTAGATTGTTGTGAAGTTACTGAGTACAAATTTGATTAGTTTCTGCTAACAAGACAGTTACATCACAACAGCTAGCTACGGTGACCTGTACTTTAATTTAAAATTTGGAAATTCTAGAAAAATACAGGAGCAGAGAGAGTAAAAGAGAAAATGTCAAAGACTATGAGAGGCTAATCCAGATCTGAACCTTCATACAGTACATCATGAAAAGATATTCATTTAATTTAATTGATCTAAAAGTCGACAAGTTTGACTATTTCAAATAGATGGGATATGGAATTCCAAATATTCACAGCATTAATAAAGCTGATGATCTCTGACCTATAGCTATTCTTAACATTGGTGAGTGAAGGTTACCATCATTAGCACAATGATACATGTATTTCCTCTAATATAGTGTTCACTGCCTTTTAATGGCGAATTCTCTGCTAAATAGTAAAGCTCACACAAACATGGACATGATGCACGATAAATAGCAAGCACATTGATATTTTGGAGACTTTTTTCAATAATCCTTATCTTGAAAGTTACATATTTTAAATCATCTTAATGTAGATGTAGGACACAATCTGACTCAGCTTTATGCATTCAAGTGTCTATGCACAGTTCATTACATCTCAGATGCTCAAACTGTAATAATTACTTCAGCACTAAAACTCGAAGTAGGTGAATGACTGTAGCTGTAAACTTCCAACACATTTGAGCTGTACGGTGTACAAGAGACTACATGCATCCCTTGTCTGCAGTGCAGTGTGTAAGAGAGTTTTGCAGTGCTTCAGAGCATTGGTAGCTCCATGTTCAGAGACAATGCTTGCTGCGGATCTGTAGCCCTACCACTCCCTTTGCTGGTTGTGTTGGGGGAGTGGGGGCTACGGTTCAAACACTTTAAAAAGTGCACAGTCGTGCGCATTTTCAAAAATGCGGCGAGAAAGTGAGCGTTTTTCTTGCAATTCTCCAGAAAAACAACAAAAAAACATCATAATCCGGAGTCGGAGTGCATCGAGCGCCTACATATAGAAGGATACCTACGTTGATGTCCATTTTCCTCTCCGTTTAGTCACTTTTTCGTGTTTCAGCGAGCGAGTGCCTTGGAAAAATCTGCCATCATGGATGTTAAACCGTTGACCTATGACGTCACATTCTAACGTCCGGAGCTCAACAAAAACACGTTTGCTTTTCGGTTTGTTTTCAGTTTGCCTACAGGCCACTTGATTGAACAAACTTGCAAGTTAACATACCACACTGAATGTAGGACTTGGTTTGCAGGCAATCCACTACGTGTATCTAAAAAAGCTGAATTTAGACCAAATTCAAAAAGCATCGGTTTACAGGCAAGCCAGGTCTTCCTTGTTAGACTGGCATGAATGTGGTTTACTTGCATGCCAACCATTATAAACTTGTAGGCTGTCAGCAGGCCGGGAGAGGGTAGGGTGGGGGCTGGGCTGGGCAAGTGGGGATATGGTATGTGAGGGCTGGCATGGAGTGATTGGACACTGACGACGCCTTTACTGTCTGTTGTTCTCTTAGAGTCCTATAATTCTCTTTGTATCAGGTTCGGTAGAGGCACCTTGGAAAGTAACACCACTTAGGAGAAAGAGGATTAAAATGACTTAGTTTCGATGAATATACCCCTACACTAAACGCTGACAAACTGTATAGTCATGTAAGAAAAAGTAAGAAACCCAAATACTATGGCATTTTTTTCCAGTGAAAGGGAGAGGGCTATGGTGGTAACCTGTGAAAGAAATCACACACAGAAGTGTCTTTCGTGTTATTCTGATTATTATTATTGACAAAATGAAAGTTCTTGACAAAGTTGTACAATTAAGGTAAATATGACTTGACAAAACATGCTAATAATGATAACTATATATGGAAAATATTTAGAAAACCACAGGACTCTAAAATGAGAAAGTGCTGATGAAGAATTAAAAAAGTACTGGCCAACTGTTCCATGAATGGCATAAAATAACATCTGATTCCAAACATAGTGTAAATGGCACTGTGACATAAATGTAAACTAGGTCATTCCCTGTGACAAGAATACATCAAGGCTGTAAAAATAATTAGTTCTGAAGAATAAATTCTTTGACTCGAAACTGAAAAATTGCTTCAACGACACACTGTAAAGTTGAGTGTTCAAGGATAGAACACCAATTAAACGCCTTTTTGTAACACTTTTTGAACGCGTCCAGACGTTCAGAAATTTAACACTATGTGTTCAACCAACGTTCAATTTTTGAACACACGTGTGCAGATTTTGAACATTATGTGTTCATCAGACATTATATTGAACACATGGTGTTCCATATCTGAACACACGTTGCACATGAAATGTGTTCAAAAAATTGAACGCATTTACGCGTTCAAAGGGCTGTAACACTTTTTGAACGCATGGACGCCGTTCAACGATAAGTGTGTTAAAGGATTGAACACATGATATGCACTTGTTGAACACATTAACTTTTGGCGTTCAGGGGGTGTTCAAGCCTGGAAGAAACATAACGGACCACTGATATTCAGTAAAATTATTTTATTCTAAAAATACACAAAAATTAGTTAAGTAAAATACAATTATTTAGTGTAAAATGGGAAAATAAACATAGCCACTTTGTAAAGTTTGTCAGAGGAAAACACCAACGGTGTAAACATCTTCCTATCAAAACATAAACAAAAGAAAATCTTTATAAACACTGTCGATCGTTTTCAAAATATATGAACAAAATAATGACAAAACAGGTTTAACTTCAATATTGTGGATTACGTTATATGTTCATACTTGTAAAAACGTACAAAAATATCTGTTTTGAAAAAGCTCAAAATTTGGCTTACTTATTGTGTTGAAAACACGTATTCGTATAAAATGTTTACTCCGTTTTTGTAAGATAGTTTAAGACATTTCCTCTTGTATAGACAATTGCAAACTTGGAAAAAGGTTAGTCAAGGCTTCTCTGATGCACATGGTATATAGTTGTCCACATAAAGTAAACACAACATGTCAAGTTGTCACAAAGTGTCACAGTAAGACACAACATGCAGAAAGTGGGTAAAGGGGTCCTTGGAGGTGTAAAACCCATTTCCTTGTCCAACAAAGTCCTTCATGAACGAAAAGATTTGTTTGTTTGTAATACCTTTAATAAACTCTGAAATAAATCAGTGACATTTCAAAACTCTACTTCTCAGAAATTAAAAACACATTAACTAATTTTGACTTCGTTTCATAAGTTTTGTTCTGTATGTCAATAAGCATTTGCTGTTGAACCTGGAAATTTCAGTCCTTACTAAAATTCACTTGTAAAAGGAAACTGCAGTCTAAAACCAATGGCAACAACCTAAATGTTAGCCATTTCAACATCAATATAGCAATACAACAAGCGACTTAGACGTCGAAAGAGCTCGCAGTGTTATGTAAAGGATCTCTGACAGCTCACTTCGGGATGGCCTCACCAAAAATGGGAAAATAGCTGCAAAAAATACACAATTGAAGATTTCACCATGATTTTGACATATCAAATTGAGATCATCCAAAAAACATGTGTAGCAAATATCAAAAGCTATCAGACGGGTAGTTTTTAAGATACAAATTTTTTGACCAAAAATATACATTGGCCCCAAAATATAAACTTGCATATTTTATCATAACTTGAATATATCACATTTCTGATAATTCCCTGTCTTAAAAATGTCTGAAATGTCTTTTATATCTCAAAAATACAAATTTGCATATTTCTGCATAATTTGAACAACGTGCAAAAGCTATCCGCAGAGACTTATGTCAAAAATATCAAAGCTGTTCATTAAGTAGTTTTGAAGAAGATTTTTAAAGATTTTTTGACCAAAAACGAAAAAAATTGCCATGTAAAATAAAAATTTGAATATTTCATCACAACTAGCACAAATTTTACGAAGGTCATTCTTAGGGACATGTTTACCAAATATTGAAGACGTCGAACCACCAGTAAGACAGAAGAAGATTTTTGCCAAAAAATAGCAAAATTCGCCTCAAAAATACAAATTTGCGTATTTCACCATAACTTGAAAATATATGATTAGGGTAATCTCTGGGAACCTGTACTCCAAATATTAAAGGAATCGTACTGGCCGTTTTGAAGAAAAAGCTTGGGATGTAAAAATTTGAGGACGATGCCTCTCACATTCACCTATTAGCTCTGCGTCGCTAAAAGCAAAGCTAAACAAGTCATTGACAATGACATAGTCCCCGCTTGTAATAGGAGTATCAGTCTTGATGGGGCAGGGAAATGTGGTCATTAAGAAGTATCACTGGAGTGTATGCGTTGAGATCTATGAGCACATAGTCTATGTCGTTGTTCCCAATTTGAAACACATGAGGCATGTCTAAGTTATGGTTCTAAATCGGGAAAAAAGATCAGACCTCTAGCTGTATTGGCCAGCCAAGAAATACATATGCACATAGTAATGAGGTACAAGATGTGACATCTTAAGGTCTAATATCCTATCAGAATTGGAGGGTATAGAACTTGTGGTTACTGAGTTATGCATATATATGTATAATCAAGGTCAAAGGTCATAAGGTCATGTGACATTTTGAAAAAAATTGTATTGCTAATTAATCCCTATATGCCAAAAATCAGACCTCTAGCTCTATTCCCTTGCCAAGAATTAGATGTGTGCATAATTAATGAGGTAAAGCGTGTGTTGTCATAAGGTCTCCCATCCTACTAAATATAAAGGACATAGCACTTGTGGTTACGTATTTATCGACATAGACGTATATTTCAGGTCAAAGGTCATCGAGGTCACATGACATTTGGTCAAAAAATGTCTATCCTATAGTTATCCCTATATACCAAAAATCAGACATCCAGCTCTATGGGTTTGCTCCGAATTAGATATATGCATAATTAATGAGCATTCAGAGCATTCATATTTCAAATTTTTTTAACAAACTTTAATTTAAAATAGTCGTAATGCACATGTTTTCAGATGACACGAAACAATACATGTTAATTTGTTTTTTTGCCTTTTCTGCCAGCCGCCACTGTGAAATCTTTGATTATACATATCAGAATGAATGGGACACAAAAGTATTAGCATCAATACACAATGTGTAAGCCTATCCAGATTTCTCCTAGCCTCATACACATTGAGATCACTTCTTGGACTACAGCAAATTTCTTGTGTACACAATATTTCAACAATCCGACACCGTAGCATTGATGCAGTGCCACATAATCTTCTGGATGCCCATACAGCATTATTGGAAAATCAACCCTTTTGTAAATTTATCACCATATATTTTTGACAGTAATACATAATATTTTTATTTTAAACATTAAAAAACTATTCGCTGAAAAGCAACTTGAAGATGAGAAGGCCATAAATTTATTTTCAAAAAAGTTTATAGTAGATGTAAGCACTGTAAAAAGTTATGTAAAACATTTAAAAAATTTAGAAAGGGTAAAATTGATGAGAATGAAACATAGAAAAAAGGAGCAGAAAAGAAGAGAGGATAAAAAATACGAGGACTATGACTGGTTAAAGTTGCTCTTGAGTGGGAACCTTCAAAATTTAAACGTAAAAGAATTAAAAAAATACCTTGATAAACATAAATTACCAAAACAAAAAAAATTGAAAGCTGAAAAAGTTCAAATTATAACCGCACATATACATGCACAACCTTCATTCAATTTAAGAAAACTGTCAGGGAAAGATATTGTAAAAACTTATGTCACAGATGAGTCAGAGTCAGATAGCAGTGACTCTGAATTGGAAACCTCTGTCAATGGAGTCATTGAGAGTGATGATGATGGTGTTGGTTCTGAATATGATAGTGACACAGACACTGACACTGACAAAATCCCAGAGAACCAACGTGACCATGTTACTTTAAGAAGTGGCAGAGTAGCAAGTCGTTTGTTTTGAATTAAGGTGGAGCTGCATGTTGCCAACACAGTTTTTTTCAAAGCAATATTTCTCATCAAAGATGACAAGGAAACCCCCTCATACTATATACTTTCAAAAAGCAGAGACTCTAAAGTTTAGTATGGTAGCAGTAGTTTACTCAAAGGATAAAGTGGGTGTATATTTGGGGTAAAAAACCTCAATTTTGGTATTAATGATAAAAATTAATTTAAGTCAAAAACTGGACAGTATTTTCTGAAATGTAATATTTCACTTGAAAGGAGAGTATATGTAGAAAAAAACAACTATTTTATTTGGCATTATCCATCCTCATTTTAAAATTGTAGGGGTTTAAAGACTGACACACTAATAATTGATTAAAATCATGATCAGCAAAATTAAATGCCTCTTATTCAAAATGCCTCTTATTAAAAATGTAAGAGCTTTATTGCCAAACAAAACAATTGATAGTCGTTGTGTTATATAGCATGTAAAAAACATAATGTGAAATTTCAGAAAATTTGACCCAGCCGGAGTGGAGTTAAATTCTTTGGAAATTTTGAAATTGGGAGGCAAAAGAAGCCAAGAAATCGGGTGATTTGCATAAATTAACACTTCTTTATCATACAACTTTCAACTGCTTTACAAGCTACAAGGTAAACCCAACCTTAAAGACATTTGCTGTAATTTTTTAGCATTTGTTCAATGTTCATCTCTGTGTATCAGCATTTGTTTGATATTCTAGTATCACTACATAGAACACCCAATGCTGTATTTAGCAACATACCAGTGTGAACATAAATGACCATTGTTATTGTTGATAAATGAATTCTAGTCTGGACTTGATCCGAGATCTCTTTTCAACAAAAACAACCCTGACTGTTCACTGTATGGTTTGTGTTGACATGCTAAATACTGGACATTTCATGACGCTTCAGGGAGGAGAACAAGATACTGCAGTAGATGCATAAAACAAAACCACTGTGAATATTACCGAATTTGGCAGCTAAAGGAGTTTAAACATGTTGAGTTTATCTGTCACCCAGGTAGCGTCTATGGTTCTCTTTTGTAGAGATCAGAAATTCTGGGCAAATATTGAATTGATGTTTTTTTTCCTTGCCCCCCCCCTAAAAGATTGTGGTATTTTTGTCTGGCCCCCCCTAAATTTTCTTGGGAAAAATGGGTGCCCCCCCTGAAAATCCTCCACCCCCCCTGGAAGTAAATTCTGAATCGTCCCTAAGGTCTCCCATAATACAATATATGAAGGGTGTACCACTTGTGGTTACTGAGTTATGGACAAATATGTATATTTGAGGTCAAAGGTCATCGAGGTCATGCGAGATTTTGTCAAAATAATTGTATAGCTAAGTTATCACTATATACCAAAAATCAGACCTCTAGCTCTATTGACTAGCACAAAATTAAATATGCACATAATTAAAGAAATACAATATGTGGCGTCATAAGATCTCCCATAATACCATATATGAAGGGTGTACCACTTGTGGTTACTGAGTTATGGACAAATATGTATATTTGAGGTCAAAGGTCATCGAGGTCATGCGAAATTTTGTCAAAATAATTGTATAGCTAAGTTATCACTATATACCAAAAATCAGACCTCTAGCTCTATTGACTGGCACAAAATTAAATATGCACATAATTAAAGAAATACAATATGTGGCGTCATAAGGTGTCCCATCATACCATATATGAAGGTTGTAGCACTTGTGGTTACTGAGTTATGGACAAATATGTATATTTGAGGTCAAAGGTCATCGAGGTCACGTGACATTTTGTCAAAAAAATAGTATTGCTAAGTTATCCCTATATACCAAAAATCAGACCTCTAGCTCTATTGGCTTGCTCAAAATTAGATATGCGCATAATTAATGAGGTACAATATGTGGCGTCATAAGCTGTCCCATCATACCATACATGAAGGGTGTACCACTTGTGGTTACTGAGTTATGGACAAATATGTATATTTGAGGTCAAAGGTCATCGAGGTCAGGTGACATTTTGAAAAAAAATAGTATTGCTAAGTGATCCCTATATACCAAAAATAATTAGATATGCGCATAATTAATGAGGTACAATATGTGGCGTCATAAGCTGTCCCATCATACCATACATGACGGGTGTACCACTTGTGGTTACTGAGTTATGGACAAATATATATATTTGAGGTCAAAGGTCACGTGACATTTTGTCAAAATATCTGAGATATCTGCGTGAACGTACGGACTCACGGATGGACTCACGGACGGACATGACCCAATCTATAAACCCCCTGGACTTGGGGACTAAAAACTGTGTCACTGCATCCTTTTTGCAATATGAATACGATTAGAAACTAAATTTTTATTTTTCTTGGCCTTATACATGGGAGTCTATGGACTGCCTTATACATGGGAGTCTATGGAGACTGCCTTATACATGGGAGTCTATGGAGGTGAAAACTAAAAAGTCCTCTAACACGGCCAAATTTGATCGCATTGTGAAACAAATCGACGTGCATCTGTATGGGGTAGGGTACTATCCTTGTGCAAAGTTTGAAAGAAATTGACCTGGGCATGTCTGAGATATCTGCGTGAACGGACGGACGCACGGACGCACACACGCACGCACGCACGCACACACGCACGGACATGACCAAACCTTTAAGTCCCCCCGGACGGTGTCCGTGGGGACTAAAAACTGTAACAAATCGAGAACAAAAGACGTGTTGATCTACAATACAAAATAATCTAAGATTTGGTAGTTGGCTATGGTCAATTGAATGTTACTGGAGCATAAGCCTTCAAAGACATGAAGTCTCCTTCATCAGATGCAAGGGTGAAATGAAGAATTGAAGCAGAAAGCGACAGAAAATTCAGAATGAAAATTTCAGGAAATTCAGAAATGCAGATTGTACATTTTTCGCTCTGAATTTTCTGTCGCTTTCTGCTTTAATTCTTCATTCCACCATTGCATCTGATAAGGGAGACTACACGTATTTGAAAGCTTATTCTCCAGTAACATTTAGTTGATCATAGCGTTCTACCAAAGCTTAGATAAATTCAGAACAAAAATACAGAAACTTATCAAAATTCAGTTACTGACCCTCGGAAGTTTAAATCTACATTAGAGATGAACTGAGGTTTTCAAGCTTGTTTCCAGACAGCTACCTCTACACTCATCTTCTTCAATTTCTCCACCATCAGTTTCTGTAATAACTCTTCGATTACCAGGTAAATCCAACTTTTCACATCCTGAAATAATGCAACAATAGGTAATATGGAGACATGAGACTTTAAATGAAAGACAAGGTGGCCTTATTAGGTTAAGGAAAAGGGGTGACTTTACTATACAGTGCCTCTTTTCGATACTGTTACAAAATATTGGCTTCTTCTTGTCATCAACTGATGAAAAGTAAAAGAAAGGCCAACTCTCATATGCTGAAACAATAAAGAGTGTACACTCTGGGATGTTTAACTAATGTTTTACTAAAAGACATGTGTTAGCTGTGATTACGCAGCGGTGTGTGGCATATCGATCGCGCTTGGGTCAAGGGTCATCGCCACAGTTTTGCGGTGATGACCCTTGACCCGAGTGCGATCGATACGCCATGGCCCAAAACACTGCAGCGTATTGATAGCTAGTGTATGGTATACAAGCCACTGAACACCAAAAATATGAACACAAGTGTTAACAATATGAACACTAGCCGTTCAAATTTGAACACCGACATCTACATTTTGAACGCGTAAAGACGCGTCTGGCGTCCGCTATTTTTACAGTGCACACTGTAAAAATAGCGGACGCTAGACGCGTCTTTACGCGTTCAAAATGTACATGTCGGTGTTCAAATTTGAACGGCTAGTGTTCATATTGTTAACACTAGTGTTCATATTATTAGCAATGATTAACAACCATCTCCTTCAAGTGTTCAAAAACTCAGCATCACAGAAATTTTACAATACTGTGAAACAATTAACAATCTTTTGTGTTTTTTACTTTACAATGGCTATATTAACTTTACTACTGCCTCGCTGTCCGGCATACGTACACGGATTTCGGTGTAACGAATTTCACAATAAGTGGAAAATATTTCCGGTCTACAATTGCTGAAAGCATGTTTTTTCTAAAAAAGGAAGTATAAAAAATAATTTTACACGTTTATTACGGGTTGAAATTTTGAAATTTTGAAAAGAAAATCAAAAAACCACCATGAACGTTTTAATTTTAACATCGGCGTGCAAGAGGCGTTCTACTTCTTAACACTTGGTGTTCAAGTTTGGTGCCTTTTCTTATCCCATGATGCATCAAAACGGAAGTTGCGACATTTTTCTTGTAAGCGCACGCTGAAGTCGTGATCGTGCGAAAGCAAGACCAGAAAGGGTAAGTTTTCTCTCCAAAATATTAAAAGGTATTGGATTTGAAGCATCTGTATTATTATCCTACGAAATTATTTGTATTGTACTTTGAAAAAGCTTAACTACGTGAAGAAACCTTATTTCTTTCAATGGCTGGTGGACCATACACTAGCTGTGAATACGCAGCAGTGTTTTGGCCATGGGGTATCGATCGCACTCGGGTCAAGGGTCATCACTGGAGCGATGACCCTTGACTCGAGCGCGATCGATATGCCACATTACCGCTGCGTAATCACAGCTAACACATGTCTTTTAGTAACCCACAATCGCATGTAAATTTAAAACTTTAGTTAAACATCGAAGAATATTGTTTTAGCATATGAGAGTTGGCTTTGCTTTTACTTTTCATCAGTTGATGACACGAAGAAGCCAATATTTTGTAACATTGACGAAAAGAGGCACTGTATACAAAGGTCACCCCTTTTCCTTAACCTTATAAGGCCAAATTGTCTTTCATTTGAAGTCTCATGTCGCCATATTATCTATTGTTGCATTATTTTCAGGACGTGATGAAAAGTTGGATGAACGTGAAATCGAAGAGTTATTACAGAAGCTATTGGTACAGAAATTGAAGAATATGAGTGTACAGATAGCTGTCTGGAAACAAGCTTGAGAACCTCAGTTCATCTCTGATGTAGATTTGAACTTTCGAGGGTTAGTAACTGAATTGATAAGTTTCTGTATTTTTGTTCTGAATTTATCTGAGCTATGTCCAGAACGCTATGATTAACTAAATGTTACTGGAGAATAAGCTTTCAAATACTTGTAGTCGCCCTTATCAGATGCAATGGTGGAATGAAGAATTAAAGCAGAAAGCCACAGAAAATTCACAGTGAAAAATGTACACTCTAAATTTCGGAATTTTCTGAAATTTCCACTCTGAATTTTCTGTCGCTTTCTGCTTCAAATCCTCATTGCACCCTGGCGTCTGATGAAGGAGACTTCACGTCTTTGAAGGCTTATGCCAGTAATATTTAGTTGATCATAGCCTGCTACCAAATCTTTGATTATTTCTATTTTAGATCAAGACGTCTTTTGTTCTCGGTTTGTTACTGATTTTAGCTTTAGTAGACCTTATATCATAGGTGAATGTGTGGCATCATCCTCAAATGTTTACATCCCAAGCGTTTTCTTCAAAACGGCCGGTACGATTCATTTAATATTTGGAGTACAGGTTTCCGGGGATTTTCCTAATCATATATCTACAAGTTATGATGAAATACACAAAATTGTATTTTTGAGACATTAAAGACATTTCAGACATTTTTAAGACATAAGGAATTATCAAAATGTGATATATTCAAGTAAGCCAAATTTTTAGCTTTTTCAAACAGATGCTTCGTACGTATGAACATATAACGTAATCCACAATAAGTAAACCCTGTTTTGTCACTACTTTTGTTCATATTGTTTGAAAACGATCTACAGTGTTTATGGGGATTTTCTTTTGTTTATGTTTTGATAGGAAGGTGTTAATTAGCGTTGGTGTTTTCCTCTGACAAACTTTACAAAGTGGCCATATGGCCACTTTGTAAATTTTGTCAGAGGAAAACACCAACGGTGTTTATGTGCCCAATTGACACTAAATAATTGTATTTTACTAAAGGAATTTTTGTGTATTTTTAAATAAAATAATTTTACTGAATATAAGTGGTCTGTTTTGTTATTCCAGGCTTGAACACCCCATGAACGCGCAAAATTAAAGGTGTTCAACAAGTGCATATCATGTGTTCTAACCTTTAACACACTTATCGTTGAACGGCGTCCATGCGTTCAAAAAGTGTTACAGCCCTTTGAACGCGTAAATGCGTTCAATTTTTTGAACGCATTTCATGTGCAACGTATGTTCAGATATGGAACACATGGTGTTCAATATAATGTCTGATGAACACGAAGTGTTCAAAATCTGCACACGTGTGTTAAAAAATTGAACATTGGTTGAACACGTAGTGTTAAATTTCTGAACGTCTAGACGCGTTCAAAAAGTGTTACAAAAAGGCGTTTAATTGGTGTTCTATCCTTTAACACTTAACTTTACAGTGCACTTGGCTAACATTTGGTTTGATGTAGCAGGCCAGAGTGAGTATATTTAAAATTGACCCCTAAAAACATGCATACAAAAATTTCACAAAAAATTAAAGACGTTCAAATAAGTTTGTGTCTAGGTACATGCATACCAAGTTTCAAAGAAATCAGAATGGGTAATTCAGAGAAAACGATTTTGACCATTTTACGGGATTTCCCCTTTTTACTTCATTAGCTGTTTTTACATTCACATATTCATTTGAACAAATTCACATCTCCACCCATGGGTCACTCTGTAGTTTGGTGTAGATTTTGTATTAGACAGTTGCCTTTCTGAGAATTGCGACCGTGACGAACGACTTGGTCAGCTTTGTCAAACATTTGTCGCCCTAAATTATAATCCTTTTGCAGTTGATGAACAGATCAACCGGGCCAGCAATATCGATCGCAACGACCTCCTCCAATACAGGCAGAAGAAAGACTTAAAAGAATCCCACTGGTTGTAACTTACAGTACACAACTGAAGAAACTGAACAAAAAAGTGAATGAACTCCACCCAATCAGATGAGAGGACACATTACTCAAGAAGTCTCCCCAGAAAAACAGATCATAGCTTATAGGCAGCCTCCTAACCTCAAACAAGGCATTGTCACCAGTAAACTTCCTATGACCATCCATTCCCATGGAACAAAACCCTGTAATAAAGTAAGATGCAAACTGTGCCCTCTCATCAATACTGCCACCACTGTAGTCGGACCCAATCAGAAGAATTTCAACATCAAAGGACCATATAACTGTGACTCCAGTAACGTCATCTATACCATCACCTGTATAAAATGTCCGTCCGCCGTATACATTGGCCAAACGGGACAGCCACTGGGGAAACGCATCAACAATCACAAGTTCGATATACAGAGCAACAAAACATATAAACCTGTTGCTAAACACTTTAACCTGGCCGGGCATTCTATAAATGATCCCGTGTGGCTGTACTTAGAAAGATTCGTAGTAAAAGCACCACCCGCAGAGAGACTGAAGAACTCAAAATAATACAATATTCCGACTGTCAAAGAAGGACTCAATCGAGATTACGGATTTTTAACACATTACAAATAACTATGTTGGCTGTATTTGGCCCCAGTTATTCCTACCATTGACCTCATTCAACAGTGTTTTTACACCTTTGCTCAAACTCTTTGTTTCACATTGACACCTCCTTTAGGCATTGTCCATTACCCACGATGCATTTGGCCTTTTGCTTCTATTTCCATTCTGCTAGTACATCTGATGAAGGAGACTGTTGTCTCCGAAAGCTAATGTCATACTAAAAAGTTGATCTACAATGTGCTACCCTCAACAATATTCAAAAGATTTAGTCAAGATCAACACGGCTCTATTGAAACAGTAATTTGGTGACAGTGTTCAGAGTCCGTCACACTTCGCGACCTTTTCAAGTTACAATGAACGTCTAATCGTATTACATCATTTTTCAGCGTGATGCAAGCATGACTGGATGTAAGACAGAAAGAGGTAGACAAAATCTGTAACTAGGTCAGTAATTTTGCGCCTGCTCTAGTACAGTCTACCTCTGATAGCAACTTTGCAAATTAAGTGGGTTACCGTGAAGGACACTCAAAAATATCGGTACAAATGCAATCTACAACACAGCGGTCACGCGTTGATGTCGTGTTAGGTCAGGTGCACTATTGTCAAAAGAGCATCCTTCCGATTAAGTATAGGGAAGTTTTGCCTCACGTTTTGTACCTGATCAAGTCAAATGGGATATATACAGCAACAAAACCCACTCCAATGGCTGACTCTCAATTCCCTATTATACGCGTATAGTTGAGTCTTCGGACAAATAGGACAAATAATTTTCATTTTGTGATTTAGCAAACGTTTTCTCAGAATTGGTTGATTTTTGTTTCTTTAGGGAGCCGTCATTAATTACGGCATTAGGAAGTCGAAGGAATTTCATCGGAAACTGAAATTAGAGTATACGTAAACCCTGCTGCATCATGATGATTTTGAGTAACCCCCTATCTCTAACTCAGAAATTTTGACTCCCAATTAGAAACGTTAAATATCAATACCTGTACAATTTATAAAAAGTACATTAAATTACAGAAATAATAATAAGTAAAATAAAACAATAAAAATAAAACAATGAAACAAACATATCAAGTGATTTATTCATTAACACCCCTAAATGGACTTTTAGAAGACATCTTGATTTCGAATGCTATCGCCATTGTGTCGTGTTTTACGAAACTTACCGAGAGTAAGGTATATTGCATCATACCTATGTTGTTTGTGATGCATACTAAAACACCTGTTTGTTTCGATACCCGATTGTTTGATATTTTAAGATTCGTGTCCTGATATGAGAGGTCACGGCATTATATATACATCACAGCAAATTACGGTGTTGAAATTTGCCCTTCAATTGGTGACACCCATTCAGGAGTTAAATTGGCCTTATTTAGTCGTTAAACCGAACTTCGTGTTTTTTATGTAAATTTCGTGAAACTGTAGTATAAAAGAATGTACTGTAGTATGAAAGAAGCTCAGAACTTTCGGTATTGATACGTATCTTTCAACACAGTGGTTTCGATGACACGCTGCTGGCGTGTTAGGTCAGGTACACTTTTGTCACAAGGGCATTCTTCAAATTAAGTATCGCGAGGGTGTGCTTCACGGTTTGCACCTGATCGAGCTAAAAAGAATAATACAGCAGAAAAAAAGGACTCCAGTAACTTATTCTGAAAACCCTTTCATGCACCTATGGTTGAGATCTTAGGCAGAAAAAACGACATATGGTTGTAAGTGCTGTCACACAGTGTGCATGACCAGACACCTGGTACTCTGGGGCAGTTCAGCATGCATCGTAACCGAGGAGAGGTCCGAGACTGTTTAGGAATTTATTTGTGCTGTGCTATTCACAGGGTGTAAATAGGCTTCAAAGTCCGACCTGTATCGAATTGTTATTATGTTTGACTAGACACCGTTCTGTACATGATACAGGATCAGCAATGTCTATGAGTCTTCCTCAAGTGTATCGCTTGTCGTTGCAGAGTTTCGGAAGTAAGGCGCCTAACCAACCAGTACTTTTTTGTTAGACTTGGCAGACCAGGTCAGGTTTATCTAGCCATGGAAAGCATTATCTTTGAGTCTGCCTATTACTGAGTTATTTTATATCGCGTTCACCATAATTTCACATAAAAGAAGAACATACATCATCGCGTTCAGCCAACGCACACGTTTCAGAGGAAAGCAGAAGACAAATTACCGCATCAAGCCTTCGCCGATGTCAACAAATCATAGACTTGAACCAAAATCCTAAGTCATTCTCATCAATCGTTGCAATGTACGAGATTCTAATTCACGCGCTAGACAAAGCTGGAATATTAGATAAAACGTAGTTTATGAACATAACTTTTTTAGTGTTATTGTACTTATATGTAAATTAATAGAAATTTAAATAAATTCTTTCAATGATAGTTGTAATGTATTAGTAAGGCAATCGTACACAGGAAGAAGTTTTAGCTTTTAATTTGTTCTGCTATGCTTTTTCCTTCCTAAACATCTCATCCTTGTGAATCTGTGATAGTTAACCTGCGCCCGTGGCACCAGGAGCCTGATGACATCTGATTTTACAAAGCCATCTTGCAGGATGATGATATCTTGCGGGAATATGACCATTCCCAGTTGTAAAAAGAGACTTTTTGTAAATTCAGGAGAAACTCAAATTACTCTATTTACAGACAATTACACAGAAAAGCATGCATTAACTTTAAATGGTGCTTACAGTATTTGAGTACTAAAATGGGTGATATTATACATTAACAGGATCTCATAAAGGCATGGCAGTGCAGAGAATTATCAATTTTCACTTCTACAAACAATATTGCTGAACGTTCCCAACTTGGTATTAAGGTGAAACCATGCTTCCTGAAAGTATGACTCCACACTGCGTGCCTCTTCAAGAACGTGTGACTATTGTCCCGTCGGTCTTTGAAAATGTGACTGATACTAGATGGCCAAATACCCTTGTATATCTTTTTGAACGATAAGCTACTGCAGGAGATGTTGTGCAAATCCTAGCCTTCCAATAATAGTAGCTTTTTCACTTTCCTGTCTCACTTTACAAAACATCTGGTATGATAAAGACCAAGTAGACCCCTCCTTCTATCGTCCACCTCCAATGGAATACATTGAAACTGTACCATCATCTGAAAATTAATTAGTAAAGAATACAGGAATATATATAATATTTATATATATATATATATATATATTTATTTGGGAAATAAAAACGCACAACGGGCCACAATTTTATCGTTATTCAATTGATCTTACATAATAATTTCCAGTACAGAGTTGGACTCGTGAAATAAATAATCTATGTAGCATTGAAATACTTGTTTTAGCAATTCTGAAATTGATACTCCTTGTCATACCTTAATTTTGTAAACGTCTAAAAGTTGTCTTATAAATATTTGGTCCAAGAAGTAACCACTTCGAAGTGATTTCAAAAATGGAATGGGTGATCACACAGTACACCATTAGGGTCACATGGTGATTATGAGATGGTAAAACAACCATACCCCTACCAAAGCTCAATAATGGAGTACCGTAGTGAATTTGCCCGGGAAACTGAACTTGTCGTTTAATATTTCCTGGAAATTGAGGGCCAAACCTGTACAATTGTTAATTGGGAACAGGTTTGTCAAAGAATTTTTGTTTTTGTTGCTCAATTTCGAACCACCTGAATAATTTAGGCAAAGGTATCAAGGTGTTGGCCGACATAATAATTTGTTTTCGTAAAGGCCCATTATTTGTAACTTTTGACCATTTTTTACCTCCTACAATTCCATGTTAGAGGCTCATATTTGTTGCAAAATGTTGTTTTACTTGAAACAAACATGATTAGTGACGTTATAGCCACTTAAAACTGCTAATTTATGTTCAAACATGTAGCCCTTCCGAGCTCGTTTGTTGACGTCTGGCACGCTCAGCGTGCTGGGGAGAACGCAGAATATGTTGACGTCGCGATTACGCGAAATGTACAAGTTCACGTTTATAACGGGATAAAAACAACATCGCGTCGTGGATAGCCTGACATCGCTACGCAACGTGCTTGGACAATGGACTACGACGTAAGTACCGGGCATAAGTAATGAGCAATTTTGAAATTGCTGTAAATGGCTCGCGCATGTGCAGAAGAATGCCTACGTTGCAATCCGCGTGTCAACAGAGTTTGTATTTCTGTCCGGACAAGAAGTGAAATTTTCGTTGTAAAAGCACATGTTATTTAGTTGTTGGGCACGGAATGTTTCCGAATAATATGCGATTCTCTGTTATTTGACATGCTATTCGACATGAGCCAGTGATCATTTCGATCAAAACTAACGGAAAAATCGCCAGAAGATACAGCTAATGGGACTTTAAGTAGCTTAGCAACACAGTGACTTAATCATTAACACACATGAAACAACTAGTCCCGATAACATTATTGTTTTTAAAGGCGTCATGTGGCTTGAAAGCAACCGAAATCAACAAGAGTAAAGTATTAGCAATTGTACTTTGTTTTTAACCATACAAACGCCGGTTAGTTTCGGCTCCTTGACCTTCTGACTTTGTCATGTTTATTTTTAGATTTGTGTCCTATTGTGTGAGGTCACTGCATCATACATTACATTGCATTACAGTAAATGATCAATGGGATTTAAGTTTGCCCTCTCAATGCAGACATCCACTGTAGACTTAAAATGCCTTTAAATAAAAGGTGAAGATCCATACAAAACTGAATTTAATGAAATATTTTAGTCAAACTCAAGTATTCAACTATCAAACACAGATATTATGTTAATCATACAGCCGAATGGCCTTCTCGCGTTTCCTTTTGTAAGGGAAACGGCATGCGTAATCTGCATTAACTTGGTGGTAATTCGGTGCATTATTTACAGCCTGAGACACTTGAACAAGGCTTCTATGTGAGCGTCTATTAATATTGTGTGTGACAAAAACTTGCTTTGATGTGAGTTAGCATGGTAAAAGGCTGTTTAAGTTCAACACAAGATACAGCTCTGTTTAAATGTGTTAGATCTTTCACCAATGATGACATTGCTATCTTACATGATTTTATAAAGCTATGTACTGGAAACCTGTAAATTTTTAAATTTACAGGACAAATAATAGTGAACAATAGTTGAAAACAGGAACTGCTTGAGGCACAGAACAGTCTTCGCAACAATTTACTGTAATGCGTCCAACATCACACGTCCTGTTGCTCAAAGGGATATCGAGAATGTTCAAAACTCTTGAATTTGACCAAGTAACAGGCCCGTATATTCAGCACTGCATAAAGCCCTGTTTACATAGTAATGTATTCGACCTTTGGCAACGACAAAGTATGTGCCGGCAGACCTGAAACCTGTTCTGAGAAATCTCTCCCTTCATGCAATGCAAAGACGACATGCACTATTTATGTACTTTCCATATTCTATTACGGAAGGTCATTCCCATTCGAATGTCACATACAAACCTCAACTGAACAAGTTATCAAGTAATGACGGTGCAACTATGTTTCATTTGAAACCAGACAATATGATGATCAGAATTTGAATGAAACATTGATGTCTGAAGAAGAAATAGAAACCATCAATACTGAAGTAATAAGGCTTCTTTAAACACGTTTGTAGAACTGTAATCACACTTATTCTACAGAGAAATTCACTGACGCATTGACGACATGGTGCATTACATCTAGCTTTCAAATATCACTGTGTAAAGTAACAAAATTACACACAATGTATAAAAGCAGCACATGATTGGCACTTAAACCCACAAAATACGATACTGGTAAAAGTCTCAATTTGTTTGTTGTGTGTGAAACGCAACAGTCAGGCCAAATAGTCATCCCATTTGCATCTAAACAAGCTTTCACGCAAGTAGCCTTGGTGCTGGGTCGTGCGGCTGATGCCTTACAAGGCACACATAGGGCCGCCATCTTTACTCGACGAGTAAAGATGGTGGTTGAGTTTGAATTCACGTTGTGCCTGAGTCATTAAACTAACATTTTTCAGCTGCGAAGAGTATAGTTTACCATCGATATAGGTTTCCATGATTCTAACACTATTCGGGAGCAGGATTATGATGAAATTTGCGCAAGGTAAAGCGACATTTGCTGATAATGTAGCCCTATGTGTGCTTTGTGCGTGCACTGCAGATAGGCAGTGTTTTGTTTTACCTGGCAAGGTATAGGAGCCTTGGTAAAGCATCGCGCAAGCGGCACGACACAGGCCAAAGCCGCACAACTCAGCCAATCTAGGCTACAATTATTGCAGCTATCATGCAATGAATATTGCCAATCACGGTACTTACTTTCGTTTACTATGTTTGTGCTCGAATTCCTCCGCGATATGTATCAAGGGAGAGCAATTTATCGTCCTGAATAACGTTTTTAAGAACTCCCGGTTATCTTTAGATATGAACCCAGATTCGAACAGTTTGTCGAAGATGTCGGCCGGGTCGTCCAATTTCATCATGTCTCGCTTGAAATCTGCTGATTGGTAAGAAGAGAGCGTATGGTACATTCATCTTCCGTACCTAGCTGATTAGCTAGAGTATGGAACAGTTTCTTCAGGGGTTTACTTCTGACGGATTTGTAACATTTCCCGTTTCGTAGTCGCACTCATATTTCTCGATGTAATCAGTAACCAATCAGTAAGGTACTAGTATATGTCATATAAGGGCAATCCGGGTACACTCAGAACAAGAAAAACTTCAGCGCGATAAGGTGTACGGAGATCTGTTTATATTCATGAATGGACTATAGACAGTGTCACATAAACCGAACCATACAGACGCTGAGATTTGGTTCTTGGTTGCTGTAAAACAGATTAATTCTTCATACCATAGCTGGTTCTATGCTGGTTAGTTTGCCAAGTATGGGTGTGCTACCTCTGCCCTTGATGACACTGTCAAAACTGTTCTTAATACTCATAAATTATGCGACTGTGTTAGAGTTCGCCCATTTATTAAGGAATGGTGACTGAAACACTGAGTGCCAGTAATAGACATAATACAAAATTCAAGATTTCATCTTAATTTTAACATATCATATTTTGGTCATCCTTATAAACCCGTATAACAAATATCAAAGCTGTCAGACAAGTGGTTTGATGAAATAAATTTTTGAACGAAAATGACCCAAAGAATCCTTAAAATACAAATATGCATATTTCATCACAATTTGAACAAATCTAAGTTGCGTCATCCCTGGGGACCTTAATAGCAAATATCAAAGCTGTCTGACCAGCGGTTATGAAGAAGAAGATTTCTTACCATAAACGCCTTTTTTGCGCTTACACTGGGCAAAATCTTGATATACAACAATATATACACATATACTGATTCTGTACATGTGTCAAATACGTTCAGTATACACGTACGTATACTAATAAAATGCAAAACTTGCATATTTTTAACAATATCAAAAAATAGAAAATAGTTTCTCATAATCATATTTTGCATCTACAAAACAAATATCAAATCTGAAAGTTCTGCGGTTCTCAAGATATTTGAGTAGACTGATATCCTCACAAACGTACATGCATACATAAATACATACAAACATACTGTCAAGTGTTTCTGTGGTGGCGGGCTATCAATTTGTTTCTCAAATATTAGGTCACGCACGGAAGAATTAATGTCGGCGTATTTGAAAACGCTACTTTGACAAGAAGGCGTAGCGTTCGACAAGTTTCGGATATTTGTTGATATGAGGAGGTCAACACCATATGAGAATACATCATTTGTATCCATTCCAACTTTTCCCAACACAGAAACTGGCCAGCTTTGGATTATAACAAATGCATAATACTATTGCTCTCGATGTTTAACTACAAATGTCAGATCAGCCCAATGTTTTGAAACCTTTCACGAAGCGCGTATGTGATCGGATAAAATGACTGTTCTGAGTATTTGTTATTACCCCTAGGCCTATGTACTGGTCAGACACAATGTTGCCTATATAATAGTAGTTTTAAACATAGACAGTCTGTCTATGTTTTAAACTTCAAAAAGCTGTTACACTACTAATAAAAAGTTTCGTTTGACACGCCATGCTGAGTTCCTTCTTAGTGGGTTCTAACATAAAGGTGTATTTAGACCAGACACTACAGGACAGCAAACGATACAGAAATTGTAAGACATACATTAGAACTGAACATTCATCTACATTGAAACGTTGAATATATTGTACGGTATATCAGTCGAAAAATCTGAACTTCGGTCATATGTTTTTGCCGTTACCTGACGCAACAAACATGGAGGTAGCTCTCTGCAACAAATGACTCAATCGCCAAGCTAAAACCCGGATATTTTTCGACGAGAATATAGAGAAGCCGCCAGGGAAGATGGGGGATACTAGAATTGAAACAAATAGACATCAAATTGTTCAAGTTGGTGACGGTTATGTCAGTTCAGTAAAGATAGAAATATAACCATTTGCAACACGTAGTTGGGCCGAAAAAAAGAAAACTAACTTCCATGGTATCCCACAAATCCACATAGTGGATCCATGGAGTAAAAAACACCGTCAAGGACAGTGTGCTCATATTTTGTTTGAATTGGTCCATCAAGGAATATTGAACCAGAAAAAAAAATGACAAGAGTAAATAATTTCTGAAACCTTAGGTACTGGAGGTCAATTTTAGGAACAGGCTCAGTAGAGGAACGTTTCAACACAGTCCTTAATGGCTTCATCAGGTCTGTCAATATGTATCAATTCATGAACAATGACAGGAAATGACTTAAGATCAGTGGTGTATGCTGTTTCAGTCACTGCCACCACTCATAAACATAATTGGTATACTGCATACAAATAGGTCATAGGTCATAGAATCTCCGACTCGGATGTGTACTCTCAGTTTATGCCACCACTCTCGCACATTTGCAGGATTTCCCCTTTTTCTTACCTCATTTGCATATTTTTGACACTGACATGTTCATTTGAACAAAGTCACATCTCATCGCCTGGAAGATGGCAGGTTGGGCGGTTTGGGAGCTGTTGCATCGGACGGACATACACATCCGCACATACATAATACATACATACATACACACAGACACACAAACATACAGACGCCAATGACTCACAATATGGTATTTATACACATAACAAATACTAGCTAAAACTGTGATGTCCGTACATCTGGGTAAGTGTGTGCCTACATGGGTTGTTGATACTAGAGGAAATGATTCAGGGTCAATTTGTGTTCTCTAAAAAGTTGCCACAAGCATTTACTAGGTGCTAATTGTATGCATTCAATCCCTCTCTAAAGAGAAAAAAATTCTCATGTTTTTCTGATGCATCATAGGTACGATGCTGTGTGGACCTTTGTGTACATGTTCCATTCACACAATAGAGGGAAACACTGTGGACGAACACAAAGCACCATACACAGACTTAGGTGGCTGTAAAGTTTGCATGGACCAAAGATCACATGTACAATAAAAGAAGGGCCTGGGCTATTTCTTTGGCTCTACACACGTGGTACTTCGCTCTGCCTGGCAGGCTATAATACGGCCACAGCGAGGTCAGAGCCGAACACTCTTGACTCATACCGGCCGTAGGGCTAATAGCTGACCATCGCGCATCGGTTGATACCATGGCAGAAAATTACTTTAATAGTAACCTCCGTGACTTTATTTTTAGGTCACGCGTACGTCAGTCCAAGGAGGTAAAAAGTTATCTTCTACCTCCATGGTTAGTCATGGAGCCAGGAGCGGAGCTAGTACCTCCATGCTATACGGCAAGCATTGTGGAATATCTTGGTCATTGCATGCTCACTGTGTTTCGAATGTCATTACACATGGCTTTGCTAGGTCTGCATAGTTTTCCCTGTTTGATGAACGTTAGTGTTGTAATTGTAGGGAAATTAGTGAAACCAACAAATTTGTCTTGCTTTATTTGGAATTGCAACTGTCTTACAAAGAGCATGGAGCTAGCTCCATGCAAAGAGTAATCTGAATTCGCTGCCCACATGTGGGGGTTGTCAACCTGATGTAATAGCCATTCCCCAGATTTCCATCGATAAAGTGTGTGCGTAAACAAGAAAAGTAAACTCATGAATTTTAATAGACGTGGTGCGTTGGCCGATTTAGCCCAAATAGGCCAACGCCACCACGTAAAAATCTCTGTGTGAAAAAGCTGTCATGTCTACATCAAATAGAGGGCGATGCAGAGCTCTGTAGTGTAGGGGGAATTGGGAGATCTTCTGGTTTGAAGAGGATAATGTTAATGGGCGGGACCCGTTCGCTAACAGCTTTTACAGTGCTCTCCCGTTTCCATCTTTACTCATACACTTTATGATAGTACTTACATTGAATATCGATCTCTCGAATTTTACCGATTCTCTGTCTCTCTCTCTCTGTCTCTGTCTCTCTGCCTGTCTCTCTATCTTGCTCTGTGTTATCATATTGAATAAAAACTCTAAACAGCAGTCCTTCTATTTGTTAACATGCATGCTGAATTTTAGCTATTTTACAGAAGGAATTTCGCAAACGGTAATGAAATGGAACGGTTCATTAATTCCCAAATAGAGAGTTGGAGATGTGGAGGAGGAATGAATGACTTAACGATGAATCGTTTTTGAAAGACACGCTTTTAAAAATATTCAAATAAAAATCTTTGTGTGTATTTCTTGTTAATGTGGATCTTATCGGTCTATTAAATGAGGAAATATCCCAATTCTCTACAATTTGATTTCATCCCGTTGAGTCGATTATTATTTCATGTCATTGAACATCAAACTTGTAGCACTCACCATGCTAACATTATCAGGGACAAGCTTTGGTCAAGTATTATCGGTAGTCGACAAATAAATATACGGAATGCTTCATATGGTCGCACCGAAATACCACTTTTGATATAGTATTATCGTTTTACTTTGATTTAGCGTGATTTTTTATTGTCATGATAGTAGCAAGTTATTCAATGCCTGCCTGTTGTCCAAAATACATCAGATCGATTCAGTTCCTGACAACTGGATTTGTAATTCTCAAAATCGCATTTCAAATTTACTGTTTGTATCAACTGGAAATCTATAGTTTTGCCTTAAAAGTCATGACTAAATTAAACAACAACCTCTTAGATTGCACGTCTTATTAAAGTTTTCATTTCGTATCACTCTTCATGATCATGTGCAGCCAATTTGGAGCATTTTTGACTAAAAACGATGATGTTTACCGCAGGTTATGACTTTTATCTATTAAAATTAGTGATAGAGGTAAGATAAGACATTTCCTCATTTCGATTCGAAACTAGACTTTAACATTTACATAAAGCCATTTCCGTACAGACGTATTCAAAGTGGTTAAATGCTTTTGGTAGAATTCTATTGATATAAGATACAAATAAGTAAATACTTATGAAAGGTTGGACCCAAAGCATCTGTTTGTATCACTCAGACGTCTTCATCAGATATTTGGTCTTTAAAATTCAGATATACTTATCTCTGTTTAATAAAGTACTGAGGCGTGTAGTTACTATTACTTTTAAATTGTGTTTTAAACCGTAAAACCTAAAACAACCTTTAAAGGTATTAACATTGTTACTGGTTTGCGTTCTGAAAAGCATGAGGGATGACAAGTTTTAATTTTATATTCGATGCCAAATTAGTCTGTGTACATGCTTCGCTGCTTTTTATCAATATATTGCGTGTGCGCCACCAACATATACCGAAAAATACTTACTGTAGGAATAATTACTACATGAACTAACCTCAATATGAGGATATTCAACAAACAGGCTAAAATTTTCGAGAAAAGGTTTCTCTAAATGACATCTGTATTTGGAATTCTTCGTTTGACAGCGTTAGGCCTAATGGACCAATAACATGATGGGGCAGCCAACGCATTGGTTATACTTACAACCTTCGGTCTGTGGTTATTGTCATCGTTGTCATCGCAGTCATACCGTCATCATTGTCATCACTACTATTACAACATCATGTTTAAAGGCAATGCAAAATATCAATTCAAAGTACATTGTTACAGAAGAAGAACTTTTTATGCTGAGTCCTGCTAAATTTCCATTCACAAAATCAATTGACTTTTAATAAGGTCATCGACACTTGCCAAAATGTCAACACATCATGTATTTTATCTTTTAACTTAGTTCTACACCACATCCACTTCCATATAAACGCCAATGTGAGCACATATTTTAGAATGGGGCATGGCTTATATGAAGGACTTGCAAATGATTCATTTCCGCCATTTCTCGAAAAGATCGTTGCCTTTTTAGTTTTGTCTGAACTACCCCAGCCAATGTATGGATTTCGTTGACACGGAATACTACGTGAAAATGTATTACTTTTGTTCCGATTTCACACTGCTATTGTTACACTCAACCATAAACCATAGGCGACAACAACTGATTGGAAAAGTAATGTTTTACATGGTATAGATTGAATGTCATGCCAGGAATTTCTGTCTTGAAAAGTATTAAGTGGAATCTCTTGATACATTAGATCGACAATGCAGTAAGTGGTATCGTCTTGCCAACGTACAGTTTCAGTACAATTTAACCCATTGAACTCGGCCCGGCCAGAGATGGCCGATGACGTCATAAAGTACCAGGGGGCCAGGGTGCAAAGGGTTAAAGAACAGTTATTTATAAAGGATTGACGGTAATGACGTGACCACTAGATTGTAAAGAGCGTTTTCTGTTTTTTGTAAGGTGTTTTATTTAGAGATCCAAAGTTTGATGATGCATCGACGAAGTGGAGATTCCGGGTATGACGGTAATGACGTGACCACTAGATTGTAAAGAGCGTTTTCTGTTTTTGTAAGGCGTTTTATTTAGAGGTCCAAAGCTTTATGATGCGTCGACGAAGTGGAGAATCCGGGTACATAAATATAATCATAGGATGTCTTTACGTAATGAGTAAATGTCGTTTATCTCGCCGATTAAACACCTTTACAGTGATGTCAAATTCAAATTAATGACAGTTAAAGTACCTGTTCTAAAATTTACCATTATATCAAGTTAATATGTGTTTTATTAATATCACTATAAATCTGTAAACTCTAGGATAGGTATAGGTGTGCGTTAAAGGTTCCTCGGTTCAAAATAAGTCAACGCATGCCGATTGTCGAGTCTTTATATTGTAAATTAAACCGCGGTCGCACTTCGAAATTCATAAACTAAACAGTTGACAAACTCTGGATTTAAAAGGTCCTTAATTATGTATGAAATTGGAAAAGTCGGAAATCCTACTTTTCACCATTAAAGTGATGCAGTTTGAGCACATAATTACTATGGCTGATGTTTAAACTTGAGGCAATAAATTTGGGGTTTTGCGGGGTTTTCTTTAGTACAGAATGACATAGGTCTCAATTTTTATGGAGAGACCAAAACAATTGTCATGCAGTTTGCATGCCAAGACACCTAGTACCCTGAGGCAGTGCAGCGCACAACTTAACCGAGGAGAGTTACTAGACCGTTAAGGAATTTATTTTTGCATGGTATTCACAGGGTGTGGATAGGCCTCAAAGTCCAACCTGTATCGAGTTACATTCGAACGTGTGACTAGACACAGTTATGTAATTGACAGGGTAAGATATGTCTACGAATCTTCCTCATATGTGTTGCTAGTGGTTGCCGATTTCAGAAGTAAAACACTCAACTGACCAACACATTGTTGTTAGACTTGGTTCAAGTCGTTGTAAACTATGTGCAACGGTTTCTTTTGTGTCGCCCCTTTTTCAGACAAACCTAGTGTTTGAAAGTAGTCAGCCAAGGTCAGATTTTCCTAGCTATTGGTAGCATAACCTTTGAGTCTGCGCAGTAATGAGTTAGTTTCTGCCCTATATACTAGTAAGGTCAACCAACTTACACGTAAGACACGTAAAACCAATGAAAACAGACTATAAATCATCGCGTTCACCCCACTCATACGTCCATAAATCAAAGACTAAAGCAAGCCTAAAGTCATGTTCACCAATTCTCGCAATGTACAAGATGCTCATGAATGCGCTAAAAAAGTTAAAGTGATAGGTAAAACGTAGTTTATGACCATGATAACTTCTTTAGGGTTGCACTAACACGTAAGTATTAATAGAAAATACATTCTTTCATCAGAATTTAATTGCGATGATATTTGTTTTGTATTAATTAGGCAATCGTAGACAGGAACAGCTTTTTCGTTTTAATTTGTTCTGCTGTGCTTTGATTTCATAAACTTCTCATGCTTGTAAACCTGTGGTCGTTTTCCACCAGAGGTTCGATAACATCGGACGTTACACAGCAATCTTTACAATATAGCAGAATTACTAATTTTACACAGCAAGCTTTGCAATATACCAAATTTACTAAATTTTAATATGTTCTCAAAGGTGATAATATCTTCCAGGCACATGCCCATTCCAAGGTGTAAAAAGAGACTTTTGGTAATTTCAGGAGACAGTAACTCAAACAACTTTATTTACGGAAAATTGCACTGAAAAACATGTAGTATTTGTGTACTGAAATGGGTGGTATCATACAAACCTATTCTAGAAGCTTTTTTATTACTTTACAGGATCTCATAAATGCATGGTTGTAAATATGGCTATCAATTTCCACTGCTACAAACAATATTGCGGAATGTCCCCTACTTGGTGAAACCATGCTTCCTGAAGGGATGTCTCCATATTGTGTGCCTCCTCCGGAAGGTGCTGACTATTGTCCTGTAGGTCTTTGAAGATCTTACTGGTACTAGATGGCTACATTCCCCTGTACATCTATTTGGAACAATTCACTACAGCAGGGGATATCGTGCAAATCATATAGAGCCTCCCGATATCATTGGGTTTTTTTTTCACTTTTCGCCCACTTGAGCCATTATGGAGATGTCTGCATCATCTGGAGGATCACAAAGAAAACATCTGGTTTGCTATGGAAATCCGGTCACGACATGCGACCTGCGAATTCAAAACTGCGACATGCGCCCACTGCAACCGTACCCGAAGTCGAACCCCTGTCAAGAAGACGTCCTCAGCGTCCCCAGCCTGCGTCTTTAAACTGTGATCTGCGACCCAACCCTAGCTTCACGTTGCCCTGGCTGGTGGCGTTGGAGAGAGGCAAGACTCAAAACTTGTCTTCTGGTTGGGGTTCGACTTCCCTAACCCTAACTAACCCTAACCCTTACCCTAACCCTAACCCTAACACTAACCCTACGCAGGACGCAGGTCGCAGTTTGACAAACACGCAGGACGCAGGTCGCAGTTTCGAAGTCGCGGGTCGCATGTCGCATGTCGTGACCGGATTTCCATAGGTTTGCAAATTACAAATAGACCTCTTTTCATCGTCTACCTCCTATGGAATACCTTGCTATTGTACCATCATCTGAAAACTAATGAGTAAAGAATACAGGAAGACATATAGTATTTATTGCGAAAATTAAAAAGCACTACGGGCAACAATTTTGGTTACTTATAGTGAATTTCAAAATAGCTTGGAATTACAACGAGCTTGGGTGATTATACGTTTCTGGCGATAGAAAATAACGCCAACTGCATCAATTGCAAACGTTCTCCTTTGTTAGATTCTGTAACAATTTACCCAATACGACTTCCACTGTTCTCACTTACAGAACACGTCAAATGGAGGAAATGCCTATCGTTGTATCGACCCGTACACACTGCATCGAGAAAAAACCTATCGTCAGCGTTCTGTGCAGTTTCATAGCTGGGAAATGTGATAAAGGCAATATATGAATGTTCAATTGACAGTCAGTGTACGTGTGAATTTTTCAATGGGAGCGCGGCGACACTGTCGATGTTGGCTGTGGTACAGTGAATGTCATATTGGGTTAAATTGTTGCAAAATATTTTGAAGGAAAACGTTTAGAATGAATTCATTTGGCGTTATTTCCTATCACCAGAAACGTTTTGCTTATCACCCAAGCAGGTTGTAATCCCGACCTGTTTTGAAATTCACTGTGATTGATCTTACATTACAATTTCCAGTCATAGTTGGACAATTGAAATGAAAAACTCATGCACCATTAAAAGACGTGTTTAGCAAGTCTGAAAATGAACTACTTGTCATATACCTTAATCTTTGGCCTGAAAAGTTACCAGTTGAAACTGATTTAAACAAAAGGCCATGTCCGCAAACGCACATAGACGTACGTGCATTTCCATACGCGTTAGTACACATGTGGGCTTGTTTGTACCGGCATCACGTGACTATTTTGGCGTACTGAGTGTGTAGAACGCATCGCATCATTTTTATTCCGGAGAAGAACCATTGGGATATGTGATCATACAGGACACCGTAAGCGTCACATGATAATCATGTGATATTACAACAACTATATCCATACCAAAATCCAATATGGGGTTCTGTAGTGAATTTGCCCAGAAAATTAAACTTGTATTTCGTTGATGGAAATTGCGGACAAAACCTGTTCATTCCTATATTTGGAACAGGTTTATCCAAGCATTTATTGTTTTTGATTTGTTCCTTAATGTCGCAGCACCTGATTTAGGCAAAGCATCACGGTGTTGGCCGACACATTTGTTCTCCTGAGTAGCTAAGTAACATGTCGAGTGATTTAATCATTAACATATGACATGACTTGTCCCTATAATATTCTTCTTATGAGAGGCGTTATTTGGCTTGAAACCCATCGAAATAAACAAGAATAAGTTATAATCAAATGTGCTTTGTTTGTTAACCTCAGAAAACACTGGTTACTTTCGAATCCTTAACCTATTGATTTTTAGGCGTGTGTTCTGTTGTGTGAGGTCACTGTATCATGCATTATATTGCACTATAGTAAATTATCAATGTGATTTAAGGTGGTTGGAAAGGCTATTTTTGCACCAATTCTTTTCTCAGAGTTAATGTCAAGTTTCAAGTGTCAGAATCAAGATATTTAGTTCAAATTTTCAGGATAACTCCCTTAGTTAATATTTTCTCCAAAGAATATAAAAATTGTATATTTGCAGCCATGATTGTGAAATATGACACCAGTAAATATTAAAATTTAATTTTTCATATTTTTTTACATATTTGAATTTAATAATAATTGGATAGTATTAATATTACAAAATTAGTTATAAATATATTGACACTATTTATTGTAAGATTTGTACGGCAGGATTTGTAAATAATATTTGTTTTTATAATTTTACATGGGTTTATATATCAAAAAATTATTAAAAACTCTTTCAAATTTCAAAATGTGATTTTTCAAAAAGTACTTCAAATACAGGAAAATTGTGCCGTACAAATCTTATCTGTAACCTTGTTAATAGGCTGTAAAAATTCCATGTCCATATCTCATTTCAAAGTTGGATTAAATTGGTATACAATTATGTAGGAAAACTGTTATTCTGTCAAAAATGTTGAAAACAAGCCATATTTGCACCCCTCGTTTGAAGTCATAGAGCAGTTTTTTTGGTTAATCTCACTTTTGACACCTCTTTGACACTCAAAGAATCTAAAAATGCATTTACAATAGCAGTCACTCACTCTGAATGCCAGCACCGCCTTGTCAAACTTTCCTGAAAAACAGCAAATAATGACTTTCCCTTTTCAAACATTTTATTAAAAGCTAGGGGACCTCTACCATAGTTAATACACTAAGGACTCCCCAACTTCTTCATATTTGGTCAGTTTTTCAGAAGTTTTAACAGGCTATAACTCTGCAATGCCTTTGTGCCCAAATGTCTAGTTTTTTTTATTCCACAGAGAATGTTGACTACTTTCATATTTTAATAGTTTTGTTGAAATTTATAACTGACGCTCTAGCCTTTCCAACCACCTTAAGTTTGCCCTCTCAATGCATACATCCACTTTTGACTTAACAGCGCCTTTAAATGAATAGTTAGAGTCCATGCAAACTCTAATTCAACGAAATATTTTTGTCTAAACTCAAGCATCACGAGTGTTATGTCAATTATAAAGGCGAATAGCCTTCGCGCGTATCCCTTTTTAAGGGAATGTCATGCGTTATCCGCGATAGGTAAGTTGTAATTCGGTGGCATTATTTAGAGCCAGAGACACTTGGACAAAACTACTATATGAGCGTACATTAATATTGTGTGCGACAAGAACATGATTTGATGTGAGTTAGCATCGTAAAAGGCTCTTCAAGTTCAACACTCGATACAGCTCTGTTTTTAATGTGAGAGATCTTCCACCGCGGCGCCGCGACACTTGTATCTTGATAGAGCCATGCACTGACAAACCAGTAAATTTAAGATTTTAGACTTGCATCACAACTTAAATATTAAATTTATAGGACGTATAACAGTGGCAAACCCTTGCAAACAGGAACTGCCCTGGGCATGGAACGATCTTGTAAGCAAATTATTTACTTTAATGCGTCCGACATTACATGTCGTGTTGCTCCAAGGAATTTCGAGAATGTTCCAAATATTCTGGAATTCGACCAATGAAGACACTATGTTACAGAACCTATATTCAACACTGCTAAGAGCCCTGTTTAAACAGTATTGTATTAGACCTCTAGCCACGGCCAAGTATGTACCGACAGGCCGGAACCTGTTCTGTGAAAATCTCTCTTCCAAGAAATGCACGGACGACATGCACTCTTTTATGTACTGTCAATATTTCATTAAAAAAGTTATTCCCATTCAAATGTCACACAAAACCCCAATAGAACAAGTTACAAAGTAATGAGGTGACAAATATTGTTAATTTGAAACTACACGAAATGGTAATGAGACTTTGCACGAACTATTGATTTCTCAAGATGAAATTAACAAACATCTATCCTGAATTAATAACACTTGTTTCAATCCCGACCGTTTTTAGAAATTTTATCACACTTTCTTCTACAGAGAAGTCCACGGACGCATTGACTATATGGTACATTACATCTTGCTTTTAAGTATCCCTGTGTAAAGTTACAAACTTACAGACAATGTTAGACTTGGTTCAAGTCTGTGATTTGTGAATGTTTGAGTGGAGTGAACGCAATGATTTGTATTTTGCTTTCATGTGAAACGTGCGCGTGAGTGGCCGCGATGAGTAGGGTGAACGCGATGAGTGGTGAACGCTATACAGCGGAGTTTCACCCGGAATCACAGACTTGGCTTTCTTGCAGGGTTTGCGTTGCTATAAATTATTCATGAGATGACGTTTTCTGTACTCATATATTATTCATAAGATGACATCACTAAATTTTACACATTGGGAGGAGTTACTAATTGACCCAAACGAGACGTGCATTAAACTCACATGGCGTTGTTGACAAAATGTCGAGTGCGATCACTCCCACAAAAGTCAGCACGACCTCAGTTGTATCACCGAAAACGCGTGAAAATATCTGTGTTGTTTGTGGGGCCCATGATGCAAAATGCGAAAATCGTCGCCGGTTATTCAAGGATGGAAAAAGACACCTTCCTTACAGTTGTAGCCTGCGTGCCCAAAGCGATGTAAATCAAAACAATGTGGGCGACTTCGTATGTCACTGATTTTCCGCTGCCGGTTGGTGCGCAGACGAACACATCTTTTCCCTCAGTGTAACGCTTAGCTGTGGGTCCATAGCTGTGGTGTTTTCGGACGGGATTCCTGCCTTTTACGGGCTGGTTTTGACTTTGTACGATTTTAACCCCGCCACCACAGCTATGGAAAATGCGTAGAAAAGCGTCCATGTTACGCCCGACAGCACCCTTGTCGCAACTTTGTTCGGCGATATTTCGAAAAGTTTCCATCCAAATTACAAATTGCCAACACTCATCGACAACTTGGTTATTAGGGACTCACCAAGACCAGAAATCCGCTTAAAATTCACTGAAATATCGCCGTTTTGCTAGCTTCAACCGACATGACTACCCGGAGACCGCCATTTTGCTGGCGTAAAACTGTTGTTCGAGGCTCTCTGCAGAACGTCACTACAGTGACGTAGCGGTGACCTCTCAACTTATAGAAAACAAACTGAGTATTTCATCGTGTGATATCGATGACCATCGTTTGTCCTATGGACATTGCCAGTCTCACATAACTGAAATCAAACTTTAACTTGGGAAAAAAATAGTTCAGTCCTGGGATCTGTGATTGTTTATGCGGCGCGGATGCCGGCTGTAATCTCTCAGTTTGTTTTCTATAAGTTGAGAGGTCACCGCTACGTCACTGTAGTGACGTTCTGCAGAGAGCCTCGAACAACAGTTTTACGCCAGCAAAATGGCGGTCTCCGGGTAGTCATGTCGGTTGAAGCTAGCAAAACGGCGATATTTCAGTGAATTTTAAGCGGATTTCTGGTCTTGGTGAGTCCCTAATAACCAAGTTGTCGATGAGTGTTGGCAATTTGTAATTTGGATGGAAACTTTTCGAAATATCGCCGAACAAAGTTGCGACAAGGGTGCTGTCGGGCGTAACATGGACGCTTTTCTACGCATTTTCCCATAGCTGTGGTGGCGGGGTTAAAATCGTAAAAAGTCAAAACCAGCCCGTAAAAGGCAGGAATCCCGTCCGAAAACACCACAGCTATGGACCCACAGCTATGTAACGCTCAACAACAAGCTTTCTTTGGAAATCTCGCATGATTAGCGATGGTCGATCGATCAGTAGTAAAACGCGGTTGATGTACGAACTTGATGCCATTATTCGCCCAGATATAAAACGTACTCGAACTCGATGTCTAGCTTTGTACGGAGATGACAACAAACTTTTTAATGCATACAGAGGTTTATTAGCAATGCGTTCTTCTTATTGGCCAGAATAACGGCGGGGGCTGTCAATCATTTTGTATTTGCTCTACGTCACTGTGTACACAGTCCGTCTCACCGCCTGTACTTTGCAAGAAGTCCAAGTCGGTGAATCCGGCAGAAACTAACTCACAACTGCGCAGACTCAAACGTGACACATTCAATCGCTGGGAAAACCTGGCGTGAGCTGCCAAATTCCGGATAGGTTTGTACGAAATAGGAGAGACACAAGAGAAACTATTATAAATGATTTTTTTTTAAATTCACCGACTTGAACCAAGTCTAAGACAATGTATAAAAGCTGTGAAAGATTAGAACTTAAACCCTGAAAATACGATAGTGGTGAAAGTTCTCTATTTGTTTGAATATAAAACAACAATCAGACCAAAAAGTCATCGTATTTGCGTCTAAGTACGCTTTTATGCAATGAGTATTGCCAATCGCAGTACTTACATTCATTTGCGTTCAACTTGTTTCCGCTCGAATTCCTCCACAATTTTTACCAAGGGAGTGCGATTCATGGTCCTGAATAAGGTTTTTAAGAACTCCAAGTTGTCTTCAGTTATGAACCCAGATTCGACCAGTTTGTTGAAAATGTCGGCCGGGTCGTCGATTTTCATCATGTCTCGCTTTGAAATCTGCTGATTGTTAAGAAGATAGCGGATGGTACGTTCATCGTCCGCATCTAGCTGACCTGATAGGTCACCGAACAGCTTCTTCAGGGGATTGACTTCCACCTGCTTTGAGACGTTTCCTGGTATGTGCTCACTTTCATATTTCTTGATATCGCCAGTGACCAATGGCCCTCGATTTATCTCGTTGAAAAGATCCTTCAGGAATTCTAAATTGCTGTTCGAAATGAACCCGCTTTCCACAAGCCGCTGGAAGATTTCCACCGGTGTTTGTAGCTGTTCCATGTCACGTTTTGAAATCTGTTTTCCTTCTAAAAGTTGACGGATTTTTTTCTCATCGTCTTTACCAAGCTGCCCTGCTAAATCATTGAATAGGATATTAAGTGGATCTATCTTAAATGCCATATCTAACCGCAGCTTGTACTAATCGAAACAGAGTCAGCGTTGGCTTTAGAGACGATTCGAAACAAAATGGCGTGTTTCCCCCTTCGGTCATAGTTCTTGTCTCGAACATGCGCAGATCGTAAAGTTTTGCACACGAATAGTGACGACATCCTAACATTTTTGTAAACAATTGTTTGATGACTTTATTAGGGTTTACATTTTTTGTCAGATCTCTTGTTACTGCATCATATTCGTATATCAACACTAAGAAATTTAGAATTTTCTAAATTTTTTTTATCTTGGACTCATTGCATCTTTTACTTGCTTACCGTAACAGTTGAAAATGACGAACGAAACTGTGATCTAAACTGAAAACGCAACAGCTACATTTCTTTACATCTCTAACATGTAGGAGCATTTCTTGGTATGAATAAGGAACATAAAAGTTCGGATATTTCAAACATTTCCCTATCAAGGGTCTACTTCAATCGTAAAAATCGAGTTAGGCAAGCGAATTTCTCATCCAGCACGATTATAAATTTGGACATAACTGCACACATAGTGACCGAAAATTAGCGATGAGAATATGCATAGTTACAGATCGAAACCAGTAGATGAGTCATGAGCAAACAACAAACAACAGCTGTCGTTATGCTACCTAATGAAATAGGCCAATGCTTTTGTCAGTAAGGTAAAGGTCATGAGGGCACTCAGGTGCATTCAGAGCAAAAAAAAAGTGTCAGCGCGACAAGGTTGGCATAGGCCTGCCTTTACTAATGAATGGACTGTCAACAGTGTCAGATATGGTGAACCACACTGTCACCGAGTGTTGTCTCTGCTGCTGTAAAAACAGATTAGTTAATCATATTATAGCTGGGTCTATGTTGGTTAATGTGCCAGGTCTGCTTGTGCCAGGTATGACCTTGATTGCACTGTTCAAAAACTGTTCTTACGACTCATAAATTATGTGACAGCGTACCGGAGTCAACTTATTGAGAAAGGAATGGTGAATGAAATATGGCCACATCGCGTATTGCATGAGAATCATGCGTCCATAGTCCTCTTAGGCAGTACCTGGTAACACATGAGCTTCTGCACCTTGACTGACAGGAGACAGCAAGCGGCACCATACGACACGACACCCTACAGCACCACGTATTACCCGTCTCAAGTGGAAAAATTGTATCATATGATAAAGGATGTGCGAACTCAATACGCAATTAATGGTGACGATCGAAGTCTTCTTCTTAATAAAAATATCCCGGCATTTTCGAAACTTACTGTTCATATGGCGGATATAGAAACTACAGAAATATCGTTTTCAATAACGCTCTCAGAATCGAATCGGGCAGACAACGAAGTATAGGTTATGGGGTGGCGCGTTACCAGTTTGTTTGTCATATTTGTAATAAATTATGTCGGGAGCGGAAGTTATGCTGTACGGTGATATTAAAAGGTTAACCTAGCAGATAACTCTGGTAATCTTTGACTTTTTTCAGATTTTTTCCGTGCTCATAAATTATGTCGAACACAGACGTCATGCTATCTGGTGATTTTAAGAGGTTAACGTAGTTGGCATCATGTGACAGTAGTGTTTGACTGGTTTCACTGAGATATTTGCCGATGTAGGGAAATAGGCCGAATAGGTATGTATTTTCTACCGAGGATAGAGGGCGCTGCAAAGCTCTTGCGAATTGGAGGTGGCAAACCGGGATATCTACTGGTTCAGAAAAAATAGTATTTACAGGAAAAGATTGCAGTCGCGAATAGATCTTACGTTCTTTTCGAATAATCAACTTAATTCAAATACCTTTCATTAGACTGTATTTCCATTTCCTTCAACGATATCTTGAATTATCCCGACTCCTCTCTCTGTCTCTCCGTCCTCTTTCTCTATCTCTCTCTCCTCTCTATCTCCCTGTCTCTCTCCCCTCTCTCTTATCATAATGAACAATGCCCCTAAACGTATCAGTGGATGGATTTGGTTACATGCCTGCTGAATTGTAGCTATTTGTCAGTTAGCATTATTGCGCAAACAGTAATTGATTTAATAGGGTACGGTTAATTAATTCTCAAGCACACACTTAAATACGTGCAGTAGGAATCAAATGACTTGGATATGAATTGCATTTGAAAATACACACTTTTGAAAATATCCCAATCCAACTCTCCGTCTGTAATACACGTTTTTTGTGTCCATGTGGATCTTAAGTGAGATGTAAAATCTTTGTGCTTCGTAGATAGCCATATTAAATGTAAAATAAAACAAAAAACAAAAGAAAACACACCTTCAAGGAGATAGTTTTGAGCATTTTTATTGATCAATGCATTCCAGCACCCGTTTCGACTGTGTACCGAAAAGAAGAAGACGAAATCCCTTCTGACATTATTACCGGTTTACGTTCTGATAAACATGAGGAATGCCAAGTTTTACTTTCATATTCAATACCAAAAGAGTCTATGTACACTCTTCATTGCTTTCTATCAATTTTAGGTGCGCCACCAACATATACATAGTATGCAGAACAACTACCAAGTCAACTTACCACAGGCTTGATCTTTTTACGACTATGAGGAGATTCAACAAACAGGCTAAAATTGACGAGAAGAGATTTCTCCAAATGACGACTTTTTGGGAGCCTTCATTTGCAATGTTAATGGCTCATAAAATGGCGTTGAGTTGTACTTTAAAGTTTTGATATTTAATAATCATAATCATTTCCAATATCATTGAAGGCGACGCAAACTATTAAATTCAAAAGTACACTGTTATAAAGAATAAAATACTGCAATTATGTGAAATAATTTCAAGTGTTGTTGAAAGTGCATTAACACAATCACTTAACTTTTAACAAGATCCTCGACATTTGCAAAGGTTTCAGCACAGCGCCACCAACAGATGCTTAACAATATGCGCTTTAGGAGTGCACATTAACTCTTTGTGGCAGTATATGGTCGAAGGGAATGAATTAGATAGATTCTTTATCTCAGTACAAACATTAGCGATACATTGTAAGGATCGCTAGTAAATAACATTATATACAACAGTACAAACACTGGAAAAGTTAGATTGCTTCCATGCTTAAGCAGAGTATTCTCCCTGAGTTGTGTGGCATAGAAAATATATCTGCTTAAATTTCTCAAAGTAGCAGTATTAATAGTGGAAAGAAGTATCGCAAATTATATACAAGAGGTAGATTAAAATAATATGTGGCAATATATTTACATCTTAAATCTCTATACTTGGGCAGACAAGTAGAAAATAGAAATCATCCTCGACAAGCTTCAAATTACATATTTCACATATTTGATCAATTCTTGGAATATTATTCCATCCGCCAGTCTCGATTTTTAAAGTGTGTGCGGAAATTCTACATTTTGATAAATCTATTATAAATACAGGTTCATCAATACAGTTCAAATATGGTTCAAAAATAAGTTGTTTTTTAAAGGTTGAATAAGTACTCAGTTTCTTTGATTTACTCATATCCGCTAACCATGATTGCATCTCAATATCAATACATCTCTGTTTGAAGATATTTAAAAAAGCAGATTCATTGCCCACCCCTTGTTGGTTCCAGACTTCCCCAAAACCATAACTTTGTAATAAGTGTCTTCCACTCTTTGGCCAAAAATCGTACCTGTTTACATCAATATTGCTTAACTGAAATTAATAACATTTGTGGGTATAAGTCTGTTTCCACCCATTTTTACAATTCTGAGCCAATATTTAACAATTCTAAGATAACGTGGTACTCTTTAATTAACGGTAGCCCCGAATCAAAGGACAACCGCAACCTCCTTTTGGCCTATGTACCTCCCTACTCACTCGCATCTATGTGAGCTCGTGAGCACACTGAACGGTAGTGAACTTGCCATAGAAGACAGTCGGTTCTCGCCAAACCTACATGTAACTGGATTGGCGCTGTTATGTTTAATTCACACCTCAGATGCCCCCCTTACTACACATACAAATAACGACCAAATGAGGAGTTTGACAGTTTACGAATGAACAGCTCCTAATGGCCCACTACCTGTATCTTTTAGAATTATTTTTATGATTTTACTTACAAGCTTAAATAAGTTTGTGAGAATGTACTAATTTAGGTTTGTGTATACACATATTATTAGGTACCCGCTGGGATTGAATACAATTTTGAAAGAGGTAAGGATTACATTCCGATTAAACGTTTGCCCAAATATTAAATCGCAGCCCCATGCGAACAAAGAAATAAAATAAAAACAAAAAAATAAAAAAATACAAAAATAATGAAAAAAAAACCAACGTGGAGTGTATATCTGGCGCTGAAATCTTCACATAAACTGCACAGAGTAGTCCACGGTAATGCATAGGGGTAAATGTTTTCAACTGCAGATTATGTTGTTTCCTTTGTAATACCATTTTGAATCCGAAATCAAAATGATCGTAAAAATTTGAATTTAATTTTCAAATGATTCACAAAGGAATGGTTTCGATAGTATTCAGAGAAAACCAGGAGAAATTAGTAACATATTTTTAGGTCAACAAATTTCAAGAGTTACAGTTAGAGGGACTTTAATCACCTTTATGTGTTTTCAAAGTTTTTTTGAAAATTAGGTTGATTGCTACAAATAGGGGTAATACAGCTTCTATGGACAGATATATGTAACTTAGTCACGGTGATATCCTAAACACGGGTCGATCTTCATTTTGAAATTAACCCAAAGTATTGGTCGATAACAAAGTAATTGTCCCAAGCTATAGAAAATTATCAACATGCGAAAGAATAAAGATGAACATTGTAAAGATTTGTCAAGCAACTCCCTAACAATGGGTAATGTTTTTGGAATGTATATGGCTAGATTTTTTTGACTCGGAAGGCACACCCCTGTATGCAAATATCAGGAGTATCCTCCCGGGTTTTAGCGACTCCCGGAGGTCGCGAAATAGGGTGAGCGTTTTCGGAACAATCTGAGAAAAGACAAAATGAAAATCAGAAATGATAATACGAGGTCATGGTATAGTTTTGGTAAGCGGTATTTTTCAGGTACGATGATTAATTGGGGTAGGGGAAATTTAAGCCCACTAATATTTGCAAATTCTGTTTATTTAATTAAGCACAGTTGATCATGAAATCAAAATTAATAAATGATGTTAGAGTTTATCAAATGCCTAATTTCGAGATAGATTGAGGGTTATTTCTATTTGCTCGGAAAAAAATGAAAATCAGCAAGCCCGAGATATGAGATATTTTGGCTTTGTCAAGTAATATTGTAGAGATCAATTCTTTCTTTCTCCCTATTTTGGATTGACACGGTCCTGAATAAATATGATAGACATTGCAAAAATGGAAATAAAATTTTATAGTGTTGCCGCTTGAGTGCCTAATAACTAGGGCTAATGTTCAAAATTCAGCCCATAAATTTGGGGTTTTGCATTTTGCATCCTTCAGCGGGCAATCACATAAAGGTATCATTCTTTTGGAAAAACCAAACAAAGATTTTCTTTCACACATGGAGAATATGATGTGTTATCACAGGCAGTTTTTGCACTCTATGTGTGCGGAACGTCGCGTTAATCTTTATGATAAACATTTTTTAACGTTCTTAATTTAATTAAAGTTTTGAAAACAAATATTCCAGCTAGAACACACTACACATGATGTGTTATATTGGTAGATGAAGTATCAATTGTTGTCAGAATGTCTGGAATTTTTAGTAAAAATATCTTTTATATAAAGTTTAATCCCAAGTTGTATTTGGACAAGATTGTGATAACCACGACAGGGGATATGACAACTCTTGCGAACGACAGATGATCAATTTCATCAAATTATTGTTAATGAAACATCAAAGAAGAAAACGATAGCATGAAAGTACGAAATACAAAACCAAAGAATTTTGTCATCTGTCCTCATAAGAGCTCTGTTGACAGAGCCCTGACGGTATTATGACGCGGCGGGAAATCAGGGTACTTAGACATAGACTCTCATACGTGTTGTGACTGCCTCCAATAATATGTTGAACTTTTCATTCATAGAGAAAATAGAGATACGTAGATGCCTTCATAAAATTCCTTTGAAATAGTAAAAATTTCTAACCAAATTTAGCCTGAGGAAATTTGATCAAAACAAAAACAACTGTATATAACATCTAGGATTGTGATTGGCTGAAAGAATTGCTGGGATAGCAATGCAATGACTGCCTTTATCACAGGGACAAATACAAAAATTATGATTGGCACTTGACTGAGCGGTAACTACTTCCAGGCATCTTCGATGGCCTCTGCGCGAACTATAGTGTCGCTCATGGTATCAATAATTCCGCGTATAATGATTGCAGTGTGGAACTCGACTAAACTTTTCTTAAATTCTTTTTATTCTTGACCAGATCTAGGTGACTTAATGCGGCAGCTTACCGCCAAAAGATGAATTACAAGCGATATCAGAATGACTGAAAATACCGAAAATACATATAAGTACAGTAAAATGAAAAACTAGAAAAACTTACGGGCAATATTGAATGTTCTACCATCGTGATGTTTGAAAACATGCGTCGTCAAATATTTGTTGCTTCAACGATGTTTTTCCTGTAGTTATATGAGTTAAAGCATTAATTTTGACAGTAATCTACATCACTTTTTTATCCGCCTCTATTATTGTCGATTTGTTTTTAGCACTGAAAGAACTTTTTGTACTGTATTTCCGTGTGAAAACGTCTTTATGTTCTAATGTCTATATGTATGACTTTCGAAAATGCACTTCGAAAATCTTTATGCCAAATGCTAAATTATACTACAGAATGTCTGACAAGTGTTTGTTTTAAACCGAAGCTTATCGAAACATTTTATCTTGCTAACAGTTGCTGCTAAATATGAAAAACGAGTCCCTTCAAGAGCTATATCTGGTTTCAAGGTGAATGGTATCTATGTACGGTACTGCGAAAGACAAGTGATTTATAATACTTCGGAAAGCGTCATTTCAACCGAACTAGTTGCAAACTTTATTTAACAAAATTTATCTAACTGCGAAGTTTTGACAAGCGTGTTGTCCAACCCACCCGCATGCTTCCCGAAGGTTTCGATTTGGATATCTCTGATCTATTTTCGAGGTATAATCGACTCTTTGATGGATTGGGTCCACACACCATGGTACCACAGCGTATGCTGTGGTACAACACGATTTTTCCGACGAGAATAAAGAAGTGGAACTCGACTAAAATTTTCTTAATATTATTTCTGTTTATGTCCAATACGCAAAGTGTTTCCAAAACAATAGACGCACATGACACTATTATTGATCAATTGTCTAATTAAAAGTCAAAATTTTAATTATTTCAAAGAGAATGCATGGGGGCTCGAGTAGTGAACGGTACACTGTTGAATCTAGTTTTTTTGCTGATTTCTATCACAAAATTATTCATGGGCAGTCATTTCTTCACACCTACTATTTGAATTATTCCCCCTCTTAACATAACAAAAGTCGGTGTTTTTTTCTGAATATTTGGTGATAAATGTAAGTAGTCATCACAACTTGTCAATATTTGTGCATGCTTTGATGTTCCGTTTTCAAAAACAAAGTAAGATCTGGCAAATATTCGTCAACTTAACATAATATTTTAAAATTCCCAGAACTTGTCATGTTTTCTAGCCACATCGTAATAGTGTACCATGTGCAGTGACTAGCTGCATTCAAAATTTTAAATTTCGCTTTATATATGCAAACACGGGCATTTTATGTCACTTTTGAATGAAAATATGTCAAAATTAACGTAATTAAACCCAAGTGAAAAGCCGTCATGTGATTGTTGACTGTCATGATTTAGGCTTTAAAATGATTTTTATTTCCTGACATAGTATAATCACAAAAGTCCAGGTTTTACAATATTAATGTGTCTAAATATACAAAGTCTATGACTCTGAGGAATCACATTGCAAAACATATTTTTCTTCAACTTGTAGTGGCAAATGTGAACCCGAATATTACAGTATACATCTTCTGATATCATATGGCTAGATTAGATAACATCTTTCAGGTTCTGTCTTTTGTTGATCATAATATCATATCCCTAATCCTTTTACAACAACAAACATTGATTTTACTTAATAATATTAACTTTATGCACCTTGAAGGAATCAGTCTATGCACTTAGCAAGCAGGTAATATCAAAGAAACAAAGTTGTTTTTTCAGTCAATTGTTTTTTATGCGTTTGCTTAAGAGAGAAATAATTATCTTTGAAGATAATAAAAAATCGAAGAAAATTTTAAAATTTTTGTTATTAAACGTTCTCGTACAATATTTAAGCATAACAAAATGATAGTTAACTATCCGTATTATGTTGTCCTTGTCAACGTCGGATATCGTCTTTGTGATGTTACTGCGCACTGTAATGTTCCTGTCAATGAAAATCGAAGTTAGAACCTTAAACCTTGACAGGAGCTAGGTGATTTGGCATGACAATCGTTTGTCAAAAATGATTCATATGAGAGCTCATAATTATTATAAATAGAGAAACGAAAACAAATTTAAAACTCATAGAAAGTTACTGGTATATTTGTGGACCCTGCTTTTTGCACGAAGACGTGTTGTTAAGCCGCAAAACAGATGAGTGCTCAATTTTACCCTTGTTCTCTCGTATGAGTAGTGTAAAATTAATATTTCAACAAAACCACGCCGCAACACGTTTTTCAGTTTCTCAGAATTGCATCATTGCGTCGATCTTTACGCCAATTAATTAGGAGGAAAGATCAACAGAGACATCTCAAGGGCTGGACGATCTTATTTATGGAAGACATTGCGAGTGAAACACTTCGAACTGCTTAATTATCCTTCGATGAAATACGGGTCGGCCGAACCGATTTACCACTACCGGTACGGTATTCAACGAAATATATCTTTGAGAACAGGGGTCACCCAACACAGTCGTAAATTATCATTCCTAGCTGACCAGCCTATCCCTTGGAGCTGTTTCTGTAGTCAATCGAAACGGCTCTGATATCTCATTTGCCGCAAAATATCGGTTTCATCATAATCCTAGAGATAAATAATCAAGAGTAAAAAGCAAAATGGCAATCGAAGAGTTGTTATGTTAAAGGGTTGGAATGTTTTCTCAGGAGATGAAAGCGATTAAGGGAGTGTCATATTCGTAGTAGTTCTGAAAGCGATAAAGGGAATGTCATATTCGTAGTAGTTCACCAGTCATATACACTTATAGTTCCGCCACCGATACCGACTTTCAGTTAGGTCGTAAATGGGAGAGAGAGAGAGAGAGAGAGAGAGAGAGAGAGAGAGAGAGAGAGAGAGAGAGAGAGAAGAGAGAGAGAGAGAGAGAGAGAGAGAGAGAGAGAGAGAGAGAGAGAGAGAGAGAGAGAGAGAGAGAGAGAGACAGAGAGACAGACAGACAGACAGACAGACAGACAGACAGATATACAGGGAGGTGAGACAGACAGAGAGGTGAGGCAGAAAGGCAGAGGGGGAGAGACAGACATGAAGACATAGACAGACACGGAGAAACATGTTGTATGGTGCCGCGCTGTAATTATCAGAAAACGTTTTCGTCATCAAGTGTCACTTCTTATCACGAGTTTGCATCAAGTGTTAAACGATACTGTGATTCAAAGTATTTCAACATTCGAATGAAATAAAGACACGTGCACATTTTTGACTGCCTTAATGTATTGTAGGATGCCGAATTTTCTCATACAGAAAGATAACAGGATAGGAGCTAAAATATAAAATTGATTTGCCTAAAGAAAGACTGATGTAATGTTTATGATTTATTACTCAATTAGTTTTTGAATGGCATATGATGAACAGAAAAAAATGTTTAAATTATCCAGAGCATTCCCAAGTGGTAGAAGTAGTTAAACGTCTTGCAATTTTTTCTTTTACAATTTAAGCAAAGCAAATTTAGCACAAAGAAAATTTGAATACGGTAAATACGGATAGTTTTCAATCGGATTCGAACCCACAACATACGGCATCAGTCGCCTAGCTGAAAGGCCACAGACAGAACCAGTCGGCTAAATCTCCACTCCCAAAAAAGAGTGGTTCAATAGCCGGCTAAGTTGTTACATTTTTCTGACTGAGGCCGCTCAAGTTATTTTGACTGTCATACTATAGATGGACCAGTGCACTAGGTGCATTGGTTTTCATTTATATAAAGCTAACATCATAAAATTAAGACAGGGGTACCATATTGTCCTATGTATACATTCCCATAAATTTTCACTCGCTGAAAAGCTGTACGTTTATGCTGATTAGCTGAAAGTTGTTCAGTTGATGTTCGCTTTTGCTGCAGACCTGTTGATTCCATTAAGAGTGTAGTTAGTTATATCTCACAAACTAATCTGAAGGCTAAAACAGGATTATTGATTTTATGCTATGATATTGTATAGTTTTAATGTTTTGAACAAGTTTGTTCTCCTACCTACAGTGGGGCATTACTAAACAGCAACGGCTGTTAATAAAACACATGTTTACAAGGTGAATCAAAGAAAAACAACGCTTGTTATTAAAAACATTTTGTCAGCTACTTGAGCCAAATAGCTGACATCATGAAGAGGATAATCGTTGCATTGGATGTTGTAAAATAATGTTTTTAGTTTTCATACACTTCAAGTAGGAGTATACACATATATTTTGGAAACGAGAAAATTTGAAAAGGAGTGAAAAAGGTCTGAAAGTTATTGGTATGAAAATGTCCTACAAACGAGTAAGAGCAGGTGTTTTAAATTAAAGTTTAGAGGTTGCTTCATTCATATTGACCTTGGAATGTCGAAATTTGGAGTTTTGTCTTCGCAATTGCATTATGTGCATAAGAGTGAACTGAAGAGCAGTCAATACCCGAAAGAGCTTCAAATTTATTGAATTATTTGAATGTCACCTCTGTCTGTTTCGATCATCTCATGCCCTCCAGAGTGTCTTTCATCAAATGAATGAATAACTGAAGAAAAAACACACACATTGCGATAATTGCGATTTTTATTCCTTGTAGTGCTCAAAATAAACGATTCGTGCCTGCCACTAGATACTCATAGAGCAGGATAATCATGAATTTCATCAGAAAGAATACTGCTTCAGACAAAAATAACTTTCAAAAGTGCTGGTATGATTGTAACTTGTTCTCAACAGAGCTGTTATCATAACTTGCCGAAAGCTATCTGAATCTTGTTTGTCCTTGTGGTTATTCAATGAATATCAATTGTTAATGCACGAAAAGTAATTGAAAATTTTTTTAAGAATTTTGATAGTATTCTTCAAAAATTATGTAATCATAAAAGAAAATTCAAAACAACACTGCATTCTTCGCCTTCACGCATTGTGTATTTACTTTAATATGTCGTATTATAATTAAAGTATACATGTATCATACTTTATAGGATACACTTATCTGGCTGTCGATACGTACGTACGTACGGATGGATTGGTAGATGGACGGACGGATTCATGATTTCATGTGTTCGTATACTCATTATATATTCATGAAACGACAGATGTTTATCTATGAGTATCAAAAATGCATATTTTTGCCTTTTGTATATGAGATTATCGTGTGCAGCTACCATTGGGCAAAAAGTACTATACATAGCTACATGAAAACTATAAATACAAGAGTTAACTTCAATACGATGTCTTTCTGATTGCAAGTCTTATATTAGTTCAAAACCATGAAGTGGTTGCTTAGGTCGATGTTTATCGCTGCTGCGATAATGTATCAGCAAGGTAAGTATTTCATGTAATCTTCGCACTTTTGGACAAATGAAAGATGCTTTCATATTTTAGTTTTTCTTTTAAACTAGAATAAGTCTATACTTCATGGGAGTTCGAGCAAACATATTACACTTTAAATATAAATTATTTTGCACTGTCATTAATATTATATTATTACAAAATGAGGCTGAAAAGCGCTAACATTTTCATTGTTAAAGTGGTCGTATGTTGGCTGCCACGTTGCTAGATGAGACGATAAAGCTCAGTTCGTAGATTCAAAGTCATTTTTTATGTTTAAGAATGTTTTGCTTTGGTATCTACAATTGGTGATTGTGCTTTGATCTTTATGTCTGGAAAAGTATAAACTTAATGCATTTCGATGAGTGAAATACATGTACGAACCGTGTCAGTGAGACGGCTTGGACAACTAGGTGGGCAAATTCATCGTTAAACAATCTTTATTGGTCACTTACGGAGATGGCATCTAGAAACAAGTAATTATGAGAGGACATATGTTAAATTTTATCCGGGATCTAGCTTTAATTTTTTCGTTGGCGGGAGACATAACAAGTATATATCAATGACTACGAGGCTGTAGCGAGTCTGAAGTTGCTTTCTAACAATAATGAACCACTGAATATTTCTCAATACCATCATTCCTCGTTTGAACAACTGAATACCTAGAAAAATATATTCAAGTACCAAATCTGCCTTCCTGGCAAACATAGCCTTCAAAAGTTTACAAAAATGAGATCAACATTTTTCAAAATTTACAGGAGCCTAATGTTAAAATCAAAGACGATCAGATTCCTTCTGGCTGAGTTACGTCCCTTGTGGAATTTTTCAATCCAGGCTAATGGTTCAGGGAGATCTTAAAGCAAATACGAGATTGGGGTAAATCTGATTCGATACATGGCTGCCTAACAGTATTGCTAAAATTGAATTCGAGTAAGTTCTCTTCTTGTAGCACCCTTACTTTACAACAATAGGATTGCAGTTTTTTCAGATTTATTTGAAAATAAAGGTCAATGCTAATTTGCGTTTAACCAAAGAGTGGTTGATATTGATGATTCAAGAAGCAAATGCTATGATTACGCATACGCCATCGTGTCTTTGAGTGACAGAATAATAAATAGGCACAGCATTTGCAGAGGAAACGTAGCAATGTAATACATTATTCATTTAATCTATTTATCTCTTAGCCTCGGGACTGCAGCTGTTTAGGGAGCCTAAAAGCTTCCCCGATGCCCAAGCTTCGTGCATGGCAAACGGCATGATACTGGCCAAGGACACGAGTGAGTCTACACATTCTGCAATACTTTCGATGATTAGAAGTAATGGTTTAGAAAACACAGATGTCTGGATTAATGGTATACAGCTCAAAAATAATCAATGGGTAACCACAGATGGAGATCCCTTGACAACGTACCAACGTTGGACACGTAGAGAACCAAATGGAAGCGGGCACTGCTTACAGCTGTGGTGAGTGTCCAATAAAATATCAGAACAAAACATGGTTTGTCCTGAAGTGTTTAGCCAGCTATTATATTTTGATTGCATGTAGTATTAAGAGTGCAGTGAGCTCACTGACCAGTGTTTCCCCTTTCATCGGAACAAAACCAGTTCGAGATTGAACTACAGCCCAACGACCACAAAGAGTGGTGCCTTGATTAAGCTTGACAATTTGTGTAAACTAAAAAAGTTTGGTTTGATTAACCATCAGGTTTTGGTTTTCTATGATTACAGGCAAGCCAGAGATCACGATTGGGATGATACGCCATGTAGATACACAAAACCGTATTTATGCGATCAAGGAGGTAATTTCAAACTAACAACTTACAAATAACAAACTAAGCTATATCTATCTATCTATCTATCTATCTATCTATCTATCTATCTATCTATCTATCTATCTATCTATCTATCTATCTATCTATCTATCTATCTATCTGCCTGCCTGCCTGTTTGCCTGTCTATCTGTCCGTCTGTCTATACAATATATATCCTGCTGTGTCTCCACCTATCTGTTTGTTTGCTGGTTGTTTTCCTTATATGTAAGTTTATCTGCCAGTCGACCTCTGCCTTCTCTTATGAAAAGTTTATGCAAGTCAGTATGTTAAAAAACGCGGTTTATGAAATCTTCTCTTATTTTCATTCTGTGTCAGTGTCTTTTTTTGCGTGCAAATAAAAATGTTAAGTATCGTCTGCATCTCCGTTTGTCTGCATCTACTGAGCTGTGTCTTATTTGCGCAAGTCAGTTGGTCAGTTGGTAAAAGTTTGAATTGAATAAATTGTACATGTCGCAGAATACTTGCTTGAGCCCCGACGGAAATTACAGTACAAGTAAATCGGCCACTTAATAACAGTGTAAATAAATAAATTAATAAATAAATAATAAATAAATAAATAAATGGATGAATGAATGTATGAATGAATGAATGAATAATACTCTTTGCAATGCTGTACTTAATTTGACCGTATTTCTGTCAACCCAACAAGGAGCCGACGTACAATCATCGCTGCAAATGTTCACTGAGCCAATGACTAAGGGCGATGCCCAAGCTACCTGCGAAGCAAACGGCATGACTCTTGTTGTTGATAGGAGTGAGAGCACCCATTCGGAAATTCTTTCACTCATTTATGCTTACGGCTTGCGAGACTCGGATATATGGGTAAATGGACTACAGATGCACGACGGAGAGTGGGTAACCATCGAGGGCGAACCTTTGACAAGTTACCATCCCTGGACATGGGCAGAACCCAATGGAAGTGGCCGTTGTTTACAGCTATGGTTAGTGAATAGATAAATCAAAACGAATAAGAATCTTTCATTTTTAAAGAATCTTTTTATGGCACAAATGTGACCTTACGTACAATGGCAATTTATAAACAATAGTTTTGAGTAAAAACAACCATTAACGATGGTGTCATGCTGAAGATATAAATTCAATGACTCCAGTTTTGGCTGGTTTTTACATTTCTTTAAATATTTCTATCCCTCTAGGGCGGGGAGAGATCAGGACTGGGATGATACACCATGTAAAAAGACTAAACCGTTTATTTGTGATCAGGACGGTAAGTTATATATATATTATATATATATATATATTATATATATATATATATATATATATATATGTATATGTATATATATATATATATAGAGAGAGAGAGAGAGAGAGAGAGAGAGAGAAAGAGAGAGAGAGACAAAGAGAGACAAGGAGACAGAGAGAGAGAGAGACAGAGAGACAGACAGATAGGCAGAGAATAAGAGAGATATCTGCTTGTTACATATGCATATATGACAATTACACACATATGACAATTACACACATATAACAATTACATACATACATACATACATACATACATACATACATACATACATACATACATACATACATACATACATACATACATACATACACTGAATTTTAATTATTTATGAGCCGTGGCCATTTTCTTTGTCTGTTCCTCGATTGCATTTTGATGCAATTATGAGTTTACGTTTATTTTATGTTTATTGAATGACTTCTTAATTAACTAATTTTCTAATTAAAGAGTACAAAGAGCCAGCATTCAAGTTGTTCACCAGTTCAAAGAGTCATGAAGATGCACAGGCGACTTGCGAAGCATCGGGTATGACATTGGCGATTGACACGAGTGAGGAAACACATTCTGCGATAATCAGGCTTTTGATTCTGAACCAGCTACATAACACCGATGTTTGGATTAACGGACACCAAGATTCCAGTAATGATTGGGTCACCAGTGATGGCGCTGCACTGACTGCCTACCATCCATGGGCAAATGGAGAACCAAATGGAAGTGGTCGTTGTCTACAACTTTGGTATGTATTACCATAATGGCAATAAGGATGGCTTACAAGCTGAATTAGTGGTGGTATATTATTTGTTACATTGTTTTGTGAGACATTTTATTGGTGAGTTCAATTGATACATCGAAGTAACAATGATCTGGATAGGCCATATTCAAATCAGACCACCTTTCATTATTTATCTTTTTCTATTTCATCAACGAATTTAATCGCTCACGAAGTTCTTTATTCACATAAAAATAACGTTTTACATTTTCTTATGATAATAAATTTTGTTAAGTGCAAACATACCATCGGATTTCAAATGTTTGGAGAGATCGTTGGAGAGGTCGTTGCCCGCCGTTTACTGCACAACAGTTACTGCCATTGCCATTTATTCATACAGTCTCGATTGCTGTTATTTCCTGATATTCCTTTTACAAGGGCTGGGAGGCAACATCAATGGGACGACACTCCTTGCAGCATTAGAAAAGTGTTCGTTTGTGGATATACAGGTAATTTATTTCGTGAGTTTACACAAGTTTACAAACTTTTTGAACTCTCGCAAATATTAACAGTAGAACCACCTGCGACACATTGTAAGCATTCGCTCATCTTTAACATTCACCGTTAATATGATTTCGAAACAAAACCACGAGCATTGCTCACTATATAAAATCCATAGCTGCTTCATAATAAAATATTCCACAACCAAAACATTTAGGAAAATAATAAGTTACTTATTAGCTCAGGCAATTACGTAATTCCAAATTGTAGTGACATTCAAACGCGATTAATTTAGAAAAATATACACACAAAAATAAATAATAATAATAATGTGTTTTCGTTTTACTTGTAACATGAAAAAGCACCACCGCCGACCGAAGCGCCACCAACGCCACCGCCACCAACGCTTCCTGCCCAAACAACAGCAGCTCCAGGTAATCATTCATCGTATTATATATAAGATCGCTAGGTACGCAAATTCGTTATCTGACTGGATGCAAGCTCACATTAACTGTGATAAAATAGTTCTAAACCAAAAGGGGCAGAAGGTTTTTGCAAGAGATTACATAAAATGCTCTTTTGCGTCTGCGCGCAACTACTCAACGTTTTTTTTTTCAGGTAAAAACCTTTCATGCAGAATGATTCATAATTGACAATAACCGGTTTGTTATAACAAGTCTGACAAAACAATTTGAGGAGAAAAATCTGAATTCGAATTATTCTTACACATTTATCATGAGCAAAGCATAACAGTCCTGCTTCATGAAACTGGCAAAAATGGTTATTTGAAGTTTTATTTTTCATTGTGTCCAACTTTTTTTGATAATATGCAAACATCATTACAATTTCTCTACGATTTCCAGTTTTTTGCAGCAAAATATCCAAAAGGCTTTTGTTTTGGGAAAACAGCAAGCGTTTTCGTTTTGTTGTTCGTTTCTCATGTGCACAAACAGGCGGCTTGGTAATCACTTGAGTTGACTATACAATTCACGACTAAATTTATTTCTCATTGTCTTCAAGACAGCTGGCCAATCGAGAAAGCCGTATAATATATGTAAAAAGTCAAAATATATTTTGTGAAATATTTATGATGTTCTTATTTGCGTCTTTCCATATACGATTTCCCGACTCCATACTTATTCCAGAAAAATATTTGAGGTTTAGTATGTTATGCCGTAAATCGGTCGCCATCAATGCATACGGTATTACCGTCAATATAACTGGCGCTGCTTCCAAGAATTTAGATTTTGCGATTATGACTTTAGATAAACAAATATACTACTCAACATAATATCCTTTTTTCCCGCCTGATGCACTCGCAGAAGGAGAAAGTAAGTTGCTTTAACGACCTTAAGTTTGCATGTGATTGCATGCAACAGTTTGTTTTGTGCTTTTGTTTGTAGTTTGCTTTTAGTATAGATACAAGAAATTCCTATCAACAGCATGTTTAATGTTAGCAATTATACAAATTATACAAGGTAAAAGAATGGCAATTTCAGGAAGGATCGTCTTGAACAACGTGTATACGAAATACGTGGTTTCCACTGTGTATAAAAAAACAACCGGACACACGGCATATAATGTGTGCACATGATCTATTTCTAAGAAGTCTTGTAGAAATACAAACTTGTCGAATTCATGGATCTTATATCTTGCTTGTTTTGATTTGAGTACCAATATGTGTTACCTGTCTGATCCACTATCGTATTTTATAAAGCCATTTACAGAGTCCAATTTAATTGACGTTGACTACTCCGTCACCGTGGTTTACAGTGTTTTGTGTCCTTTAGAAACTTGTTTCATATGTACGAATTTTAGATAGAGTAGATTACAAAACGTAATCCCAAGGCAAATATCGGACATTATATTATTGTCCATAAATATTAAATGAGTTCAAAAATATAAATCTGATATTCAGCTATGGATGTTTGCTTTATTTTGAAATCCAGCTACCATGATTCCGACTCTCGCACGTGAGTATTCCGTTTTTATATATTTTTACAGCAACATAATATTATGCTACCCAAGGAAAAACCCTTGCATTCAAAGTATAACATTTAAATTACATTAAATGTCAGATGAAACATAGCAATAATTTTTTTACTATAACCCAAACGGGATTCGAACCCTCACACACTCACGGCAACATCGCCTAGCTGCTAGGCCTCACACAAAACCAGTCGGCTACCGTTTCCAACCCAAAAGAGTTGGTCACAGCAACCGACTTAGATGTTACAATCCTTTGCTCGACCGAGCAACACAGTGTGCATGGAGCAGACGACATACAGACAAGAGTTATTGTATCACAAAAGATTATCCACGTCTAATACTAATGATGTGTTATCTAGAGCATTAAGGTGACTTCATTGTCTGTTACTGAGATCAAGTTGAGACAACAGTTGCAGATTTTGCAGTTACAGTCAACAGTGACGTTATGCTTGGAATATAGAAGAGACCGTTTCGTTTATCATGAGTGAAAAACAATAATGTAATGGATGAATATGCTTCTTAAATCAAGCTGTAGGTGTTAAGTGCCATAGCTAAGAGTACAACAATACCTAAAGTATCTTTGATTTGTATACTAGATTAAGTGTTGACTCTTAATCGAGTACAGTAGTTACAGAGAATTGCAACATTATGTCTAATCATTGAGCCTCAATTTTGAACTGTTCATGTACAGCTGCGTTGTTTGCCCTGTGTCATGTCGACACTTTACAGTAGGTATGGGTTCAAACTGTTTGAATAATGTGTCTAGTTATTACGTTGTTGAAAAACTCCTCTCTCAAATGTCATAATAAGCAGTTAAAATGGTAGGAAACCCATTTTATTTTATTTCCTCAAATGATGGTCCATTGTCGCTTGCTTTGGTCAAACATATCGAGTTTCAATCACAAAAATACAAAAAAATTGCATATAAATCGAAAAGAATCGATTTGATCACTATATATTTTCGACAACGAACACTATGAATCTTTCCCTTTCATTTCATATATGTGTCCGACATAATGTTGGTGATGTATGGTACATTGTAGATCTATTTTTGGCAGGTTTTAGATCCATCGTCTTCGCACGAACAGGGATATTTGATATTGGTTAAGGTCATGTAATATGTTTCATTTCGTTTTTACTCTCTGTCAATAGCGTGCGAATTTCCTTCCGGTCTTCACAACGTGGCAGAGGGCAGACCAACCTCACAAAGTTCAGACAAACCTAAAAAGGATTCGGGATCTGAAAACGCAGTTGATGGGGATTTCAGTACTGACGTAGCGACGGGCTCTTGTTCGTGGACAAACAAAGAATATCAGCCATGGTGGAAAGTGGACCTCGGGCGTAGTCATGACATCTATGAAGTTGTCATCACAAACAGAGAAGACTGCTGTCGTAAGTACAGAACCTTCTATGTCAAAGATAAACATAGACCTTGAAAGTCAGTCAATATCGAGTAATATCGTTGTCGTCAATTATATTCCCTATGTTTCTAATTTTTGTATTTTACATTCGTTATTGCTAAGAATTTTTTGTAACGATGCGAGACTGAATTAATGAGAATGCTTTCAAAAATGTTGAGCAAATAGTGTACCATTCAATCTATTGATAATGATAAAAAGCTTGTTGGTTTTATTTTTACAAACTATGAACATTTAAACTTATTCCCTCTTTATTCCATAGTGAAAGGAGGAAACATGCATAAAGAACACATAAACATAGAAGCAGAGTTTTATACATACACTTTAGATACATCAATATACAGGCACAGACTAACACACACACACGATATATATATATATATATATATATATATATATATATATATATATATATATATATATATATATATATATATATATATATATATATATATATATACATTGTACCGATACTTCAAATATAAGAACATTACATACGTTCCTTTCTAACACGTTTATACATTGTCAGACGTACAGACAGACACGAATGCATACATACATACATACATACATACATACATACATACATACATACATACATACATACATACATACATACATACATACACGCACATTCACAAGCAAATAATCAAACAAACAAGCTCATTGAATATATGCCATAATTTTCTTCCAGCTTTCCGTATCAAGAATGCAGAAATACGCGTTGGAGACAGCGATAATTTTGAAGACAACCCTATTTGTGGAATGATGATACTTGGTAGAATGGCCAAAGTAAACCCCATCCATGTTAGATGTGGTTGTGAGACTCCAATGAGTGGACGATACGTCAGTGTACAGCTGATTGATAGAACACAGATGCTGACCATGTGTGAGGTAGAAGTTATGGCTGCCTAGATGCATTTGCTATGAACGCATATCTACATGAACGCGAAAACTGACAAGAGAAAAATTATTGTAATGAGACAGATTTCAGATATGCATGCCATATTGATTTTAAGGGTGAAGGTTAAATATGTCTTAGAAAAGAGGATTCTCATTTGGCTTGAAACCAGATCACGATATCTATCTATTTTAAATGATTTCAAAACAATGATAAAATAACGTTCATTACCTCTTTATCTCTTTGTGGCTTTATTTCTGTCAAATAAAGGATAGCGAAGTTCAACTCAATATCTTTGAACTGCTTATTTAATTATTTATTTATTTATTTATTTATTTATTTATTTATTAAGGCACTGATTATATTCGTCATTCTATCTCTCGATGTTCAAGTCGTCTGACACCTGCTGCTATAAAAGAATGTTTCTTAGAACGATTTAAGTTTCAAAGTATTCGTTGTGTAGCTGAAAATGTATGCTATCTTTCCTCCAACTGTCGTAGATGTTGAAATGCCATATCCAAATAAGACGATTTTATGAAATCGATTGCGATGACATTTGCCTGTTTATCGCATAACATTTCTGGTAGATAAAAGCAAACGGTATATAAATTCGTTTATTATGATGTAGGCAACAGACGGGGAAATCAGAGATCACAGTGTCATGTTTAGGATGTGCAAGAGAGGAGAGAATACTGAGCTGTAAATTCAGAGATATTGTCTTTTTTGACAGAAAGTAACCTCATTTAAATTTAATTGGTCAACGTTTGGTCTTGTTACTAAGTACTTATGCACAACATCGTAAGATCGTAAGGTTTTCATTCTTATGTAAATACATGTCTTTATCAATTCAGTTGCTCAACTTGCGGCGTAAGATGATGTCTATATGAAAAGCTTCTATAGTTGCTTTACTTGACGGACATATGAGACGGGTACAGGACTCTCATTGACATTCTTATACATATTGTCATGCAAGAAAAAAGTTGACCAAATTGAGTCAATGACTGCGATAGACATATTTTAACTGCACTGATAATAATAATCAGCGAATCTTTATCACCCGGCTATTACCAGCGTAGGACATAAGAATTTTGATATTTACAATTACAACTTTCCAGGACCTTTACCTTACAACTTCTTGGTATACAGATGTCGGCAGGACAAATGAGGGTAACACCGTTACGTTTGTGTTATCGACAGTCTGAGAGTCGCCCAAAACAGTTTGGTCCAAGAGGCCATAGGCCGAGTCCATCTGCTTGCTTTGTAACTCACCCCTTCGACTTCCTAACTGATAAATTTTACATAAGATATTCCACTATACCTCGTCGGACACCGCCTTCATCGTTTACGTGATCAAGTATGATGTGTGCATGACAAGACGAAAATTTTGGTGTCAAACGGTTGCGGTTACTAAAAATTCAAATCAAATTAAATAACTTTATTGTCCATTATTGAAACGCGCACAAATGAAACATTTTCTCCAGGCACCACAAAGCTCCCGCCTTAAAATTATTAGAACACACATACACAGAATCTGAAAAAAAAATCAATGAATTGGGTATAAAATTCCGAGTTTAAAACTGCCACAGCTGAGGGAATGAAAGACTTTTTCTACAAAAATTTTTGGGGCAAAGAGTACCTTGAGTCGTCGACTTGATGGTAGAATTTTGAATTCTGTGCTGAGTTGATGTGTTTGATCCTGATGAGCCTGAATGGCTTTCCTGTTCAAAGGTTGGTAGTATACTACTGAATGTTGCTGTTGTTTTATACCAACAATCTCTCCTGCCAGATTGATGACTTGTGTTATTCTCATTTTGTCCTTAACTGACAGGTTCCCATACCGAGAGACAATATCAAACGTTAAAATACTCTTAACAAGCGAACGATATACAGTTACTAAACAATTATGCTGACATATCTAGAAATTTTGGAAATTGTCAACAAGACTTCTATTATCCTTTAATTACCCTTCCGGAATTTTAATAGTGCTACCTAGTTCTTGAATACGGCAATGGGAGGCTTGGCTACATATCACATCGTTTCTTTAATCGCTCTTCTTTAGTAACAGCGTCAATGACATCACCTTTTCTATTGGTTTTCTTGTACAGGTTTCCCTTTTTCCATCACCTATTTTTTCTCTCGCTTTGGATGATATCTGAAGCCCGATGGAGTATCAGTAAATGAAAAAATTACAATTACTTTACTGACACTCTTTACCCTAATGAAAGACTAAACTTCGTCAAACATAGAGACTTCAACGAAGCAATACGATGAGTAACCAAAAAAGACCAAACCAGCGATAAATAAATAAATAAATAAATAAATAAATAAATAAATATATAAATAAATAAAAGTGCATAGTGTACATAAATAGAAGACAAACTGGAGAGAGTATTTGTTTGTTCATTGTTGTTGTTTGTTATTGATCTCTCAGTTGTAGACACTTGTTAATGTACATTGCTATGGGAATGTTCAATTGGTACAATCGCACAGATTGCATGTGTGTGTGACTACAGTGTCATAGGTTTACGACGACAACAAAATGCGTTGCCTCTTAAATAAGACGACCCAAATATCCGATCTGTGTATCACTTTGTTTATTTGAATATAAGAATGCCTTCCAGATTGAGAATAATTCCCAGAGAACAATTTAACTGAAATAAATCACAGGAAAGATACAGAAATAAGAAATTAAACTAACTTTACACTCAGAAGACTCATAGGTCAAAAGTGATATGCATTGGTCCAGCTGCATGGGATCTCGTAGTGAACGCCATCTAACGATACTAAACATTTACTTCGTTTACAAGATCTTATTCAACAACAAAACCTTGACGTACCAAATGATGAAAATTAATGGTTTTGAGCAGTTACTAATTTACTCTAAAATGCATAAATACAAGTACTAAAGCATCTAGACATAGAATTCTAAAATCTTACAGATTTGAGTGCAATCAGTGCCAATAAGAGTTCGGCCAGTTCTTGATAACATATTGTCCGGAGAGACATTTCCTAGACCGATACAGTGGCAGTACCAATACACAATAGAGCAGGGTTTGTGAAGTTCCCTTAATAAGTCATCAGCAGTCGGCTCATTACACAATAAAAAATCAACTCACAACACCGGAAACGTTTTGAATTAGTAGAATACTATAACGTTAAACAAGTTTGGGTCTCTTCCACAGTAAAAAATCGTTGAAAGTAATTCTCCTGAGAAAATATCCGCGTATCTTTGACAGTTTTCTTTCGTCCACTCAATAAATGTAAAGATCAAGGTTAACTCTCTTCCCATTCATTGCGTTGTGTGATGTGATTGTGAACACTGATTACGAAATTGAACTAAATCTGTGACTCATGTTTCATTTGGGTAAGGAATTTTTCACTGGTAAGAATGCTGAATTCGTAATCTCGAACACCCATTAATGAAGTAGAGATTTTGACCATAGCAACTGACATGAAAATTTCATCGATTAACATATTCCATCTCCCTGAGTGCTGGCTACAGTCTTAATATGTGTCAACCAGTCAATCATGGCGTGAAGTCCTTCACTGATGCTGTTTCATTCCTTTTGATAGCAGATTCATTATAAATAAATCAGTTTGTCCTCATTACTCGGTGTTTTAATGGAGTCTCAGAATACAAATCAGTTTTTTATTCAAATGGATAATAACTCGTGATAGGTATGCAATAGAATATTACAGACCGAACATATGGCTCGCGGGACTCGTAAAAATTTTACCATTTTTTCTTGCTGAGGTCGACGAAAAGGTTGTATACCTCCCTCCAAAGTGTACAGGAAATTTTGATAGTCATTTTATAACATATGTTTGCTGTGTTCCAGAGTTTGTGTATAAGCCAATTCGATATACCTTGAAAATCACAGTCTATCATTCTATCAGCTGGGTAGGAAAACATAATGACAGACACAAACTATTTTATTTGTTACTAATGGACACTAGATAACATATTTTTCGAGTGTTTATCTACCCTGTAGTAATTTGAATATTTTACTGTGCCTGTAGAAACCTTACCTTTCTCTTTCTTTAAATTATCCTCTTGATAAAAGGACATGTACAAATTATCGTACCATAGTGAAAACAGACTTAATTGTAAGTGATTTGAATTACTCAAAGTCTCTGGCTGTCTTAAAATTGAAATAATGATATCATGAAAAATAATAAAAATTGGTGCCGCAGACGGCGTCATAAAAGAGGGATTGAAATACAGCATGTTACTCATAAATTATGTTAATCTGCAAAGATGACCGTCTTGTATAGAGTATTCAGCGATAGGCTGTAAAAATTAACAGCTTGTCCATGAAGCAATTAATGGTTTTATTGTAGAAATTAAATTGGTTCACTCTTCAAGTAACCAAAAATAATTTCTGTGATAATCGGTTTATTTTTTAAGTCAATAAAATCGGAAATGTTATCGACAGATATCAAAGATGTGATTTTAAAGCGGCTATACGCGTTGCAGAATAAATTGATATGGGTAATAAAATATTTGGTACCGATAGTGTTCTTTGTTTTCAGTATATTAAATGTACGTTTCAAAATAAGATACATATGTAACATTTCTCTCCAAGAAAGATTAACAGCAAGCCAAGTCATGAGCGTAAACAAGTCACAATTGATGAATTAACGAGAGCATAAAATATTCACAGCTCGTGCTCTTAAACATACATAGTATCCTCTTTTACAGAAATGATAAATCAAAAACAGCATTAAAACTCACAGCTCGTGCTCTTTAAAATGTATCCTCTTTCCCCATTGCCAATATCAAATCCTTTTCTGCTCTGGATAGCATTTATCATTTTACCGGTTTGATTGATTGATAAAAATTGATAAATTGACTGATCGATGCTGATAAATCCGCATCTGAATATTTCATATTCAATGTCTGTTCAAATAAGCGATATATTATGCAAAAACGGAGACCAAATTGAAATAAATGTATTTATGTACTGCTTGGTGAAATTAATTTTTTTAAGGTAGACTTCTAGAGGTATAATTTATAGATTAAAGAATTTGGAGATTAAAGAAACTACAGAAACGGCCTTTTCTGCTTCATATCTGGACATTTTACTTGAATTTGACTCTAATGGTCACCTTTCTACTAGGCTATATGACAAGAGAGATGATTTCAACTTTAGTATCATCAATTTTCCACACCTCATAAGTAATATTCCACTCTCACCAGCTTATGGGGTATACATTTCCCAGCTTATTCGATATGCTAGAGCATGCAGTTCATATGGTGATTTTGTAGAGAGACATGGCCATCTGTCTTACAAACTATTAAATCGGCCTTAGTTAGTGACCACTACCTATCTGACTTATAGATTGATATATGGCGGGTGCCACATGTGGGGCAGGATGCGCTACTATTTTCGAAACACCTGACATCACTTCTTGGTCTTCTGGCCAGAGGTCCATATATCTTTCTTTCATGAATGTGACTTTGTTTGTGTACCGTCTATTTACTGTCTGTTCTGTGCTGTTTTGTGTCTATGTTTACAACTATTGTCTTGCGAATTCTGACCTACTGTCATTGGATTATGGATTGGTATGATTGCGATAATTTATGATAAATCCGAGGATTTTCATAGGTGACAATGTAAGATTGTTTAAACTACTCTTAGTGATCGCCTAAGAATATATCCGCTGATAGCATGACCCTATGTTGCAATGTATGTACATGTCCGAAAATCATCTCCCTTTGAGCTGAAAGTTTTATCACTTACTGATGTTACTTCTCTGACTTTACGGTTTTTGTGTTGAAGTACAGGTCCTATCTAGTATCAGCCTGTAGTACCGCGATGTGCGAATGTGTACTGTACTGGGAATCGCTCTCGAGGTCAACCTTGCTCTATCAACTACAGCCCGAATTATTTCGACGTTCACATTTGGTGTAGCTTACCATTGGACTGACGTTACGCCCACGAATAGCTCACCATTTCCGAATAAAGCCGACGTTTGTTTCTCTCAAATGCGAAAGAGAAGAAAGTCAAACACGGAAGTAACTGAAGCTCACACAACAAGTTGTCGGTTGTAAGCACGACTTGAAATACTATCAAAACAGGATGAGATGATCTTTCAACTTTAAGCTTGAGTCAACATTAACCTCTGGTCATTTCTAATAACTTAAGCATATGTTAAAACAATACATCACTTAAAGCAAGACAGGCGGTTACATCGAGATTTGAAGGGTTAACATACTTCATTAATAACAGGAAGCTACGACTGCTGACAATTGTCACTGTCTGTCAAGTTGATTACTATAGGTCACAACACGATTGGAACTAAATTGGGATAATTGGATAGGCAGAATTTCTCAAGAATTTTAGAAATTTCTCTACTTTTACACCATATTTGCTTACCATCTTTGAAATTTTATTCAAAATTTACGATGCTGTTGAAACCTTATGAGTAAGAATCAGTGCATGATAGTATCTAATGCAATATTGTTCAAAACTTGTGAACAATATTCATATTTGAATGAAAATATGAGAGATTGTCTGTAGTTTCTTCTTTACTGAAACACTAGTAATAATCTCAGTTTGTCATTTTTCCTCGACCAAAATGAAGTTTTTCGATTGATTTACAGTTAAGTCAGTCAGGGTCTTTTAAAATGTGCCCTGACTCAATTTAATGTTTATGAAGCCTTAAATTCATGAAAAAGTCAGGGACATTTCAAAAGTGCCCTGACTCAAAATTCGTCAATTAGAGAAATTTTAAGCATTTTGTCTCGTTTCTTCAGTACATTTACACAAAAATGAACTTATTTTCATAAAATTGAATCCGATGAAAGAGGTATGCAATAATCGTTGTATTTTCGTTGTTTTGTCCGATGAGAACAATATTTCAAATTTTACACTATTCTATCATTTTGTTAAATTTCAGCTGTAAAAATTTCGATTTCGTTACATTTTCCTAATAATTACTCTCATCCAATTTTCCCAAATTAGTTCCAATCGTGTTTCACCTGAAATTATTAGGCAGGGAAAGGCGTTACACAGGCAGGATATGAGGAAGCAATACGCTGTAAATCATTGACATAAGGTTTTCCGCCCAATTACAGTCTTTGCCTCATTTTTATCATATTCAATGGAAGTCTCGAAAAAGGCGATGAATCTACTGCACATTTATAATGTGGCTCGTGGGCCAGTCGACGTAACCTTCTCTCATATTTGTTTTATTTTTGGCCGATGGGTGTTTTCGGAAACTGTATTTAAGGCCCCTTAAACAGGCTTTTTGTTGACAACTCTCAGGACCTCGAGCCGCAAATATATGTCCTTACTTTCATGGTCAATTCACATCTTAATACTCTTAACTTCATTAAATAGTAAACTCTTTGCTGTTTGCAGAATTTTAGACTCTGTTAAACTTAGTGGCTAAAATGAGACTGAACGGGCTTCGTATATGTTAGTTGCATACGAATCATTTAATTGTGGAGAAGGTGTCCAATGAGAGTTTAAACCTGAAGACGAGAAAGTGTTTACAGTATTACAATCACTAGATTTTCACATATCAATGACGCCGCGCAAGTGCGTAGAAAGTACTGCAAAGACATTAAATATAATGTCTACCAAGTCGCTAACCGTGATATTTAATTTAATAAACATTTTTGTTTCCTGTGTACCTACCACATCACATAAAGAACTTGGCTGAGTAACAAGTTGTATATTCACTATGCACACAAATTCAGATAAAACTTCATTTGTCAACAATCAAGACGTGCGAAAGACTTTCAATGAGATGTACGAACGGTGAGTCTGTAGGTACTTCATCTTGGCATGTGCAGTAGAAAATTATCAGATGTTTTAATTTGTACAACACAAAATATAAATGAAATGATTATACTGATTTGAATTACATTTACTTTGAAGTTAAAGGAGGAGTTTGTCGTGGAAATTCATGCTGACAACGGTTGGATACTGATAGCGAACACTGGCATTATGAATGACATTCCTCATAGTTTAAAGCAGCATTCATGATAAGGACGTTAAGTAGACAAGAATGAATAGAAGAAATGATAAACTCAAGTCCAAAAGATATCGCACATGATTCGAATAAGGTCACTGCCTGATATGAACAACTTGTCACACACCAGTCTGGAGATTTTTTTTCTTTCGATTTTGCGTTGTCAACTCTAGCGTCGGCGGCTAAATAGTCCCGAAGTATTGTTAGCCAAAAATTCTTTAATTGATACAGATTTCGCCAAGTTTACCGACCTGCTCTCTCGAACTCTGAACGACCAAGTACTATTGTAGTGGCCAATAAATACATCTGAGTCTGCGAAGAGAAGAAACAACCAATGTCATACTATTTCTCCAAGAATGTCAATAAAGTATCCCTGCGCAAGGCAAATCTACCGATGAATGTAGAGTGCCGTATAGTACAAGTATGATTTGAGGCACTTCTTCTGATATCTCGTCAACAATTATTCTTTTCTTCACTAATTTGTTTTAACTCATTTCAACCGAGAACGCTCATTAGAATTTTTCGAATAAGCTAAATTAAATGAGTTTAATTCAACAGGAAAAGTCTAGTATTTTCTATCGTTATCTTCTTCACAAGAATTGGTAGTTCTGACAAAAAACAAAACATGTATAAAACAATGTAGTTTTCTGTAAACACAAAATGTTCTTCGTGCGATATTTGGGATGACATATTTCCAAACATCGTCTACTCTCCTTCAAGGATAGTCATAACATCTCTTAGTCAAATACTACGGATCTCCTTCAAATGTACAATGATTGAAGCAATTGCATTTCTCCATCCCTATGAGATGCTACTGGGTGGTGAGACTTAGACTTTTCTCCAAATGGTCATCACAGGGTATAGCGGCCATAGTGAATTTCATATAAGTTTGTAGGTAAATCTTAGGTAATTTTGTATCACAAACATTGCAAAATGACTCTTAATTTGTAATCATGATTTCGATAGTGAACGGTCCTAATTGCCGTAGGAATATTATAGAAACAAGTTAAAACTTCCATTGTCGAAGGGCTTGACCTTAATTGATCGGTAATGACATTGGGATGATACCGCTTTTATAATAGCCGAATCTGTTAAAGATTGCATTGACAAGTAAGATAATCTGAATAGCATATTGGATTATATTTTATGAACGCATAACGTTAGTCAAAGCTAACGTTATTGTAGAACAATACAGTTTTCAGCTTACGAGTCGACATGTGAACTTACTGATGCAAATTTGTTGTTCCAAAAGAGACCAGATGTAAGGGTCGCCCATCTCTTTCGCATATCCATTACTTGTCATGTTCTCAGCTGAGAAGGTTTTTGCAACTCCTAAACTTCTGAGTACCTTCATGATGTTCTACAAAACAAAATGTTGCATTGTCCATCATAACTATTGGCAATATTATAGAAGTAAATATATTCGAAGTAATTCCTCTTAATCAACACTATTGGAGCAAACTATGTACTTCAAAAGGCTTGATTGTATTGATTAATATTTTTTTGCAAAGAAAGTGTCTATCTCAGATAAATGATATATTTTAACTAGTTGTACCATACGAGAAATTGTAGAACAATACAAACCCTTCCACTGTGTTTTGGGGAAAGGGGACCAAACATTGCAACGGTCAGGCTAGGTTAAACATCTGTGACGTAGTGTCATGTGATTATTATTCATGAGCTGTCATTACTATTCATGAGGGCATGTATATCTCTCCTAGCCCACGTGTACTCAAGCCAGTCTCCAGCTTACCATCACTCTATGTACGTAGCTTAGAGCTTAGTGTAATAAAGTAGCATCTTAGATTATATAGTACTCGCTGTTTCCGGTCATCTTTACATCCGTTCATCATTGGAATACCAGCCTTGCCGGCCCCGACATGCTACCCCATAACCGACAATACCATCATAACGGGTGACCTCGGTTATATCACACATCAAAAGTCACAACTGGCCCGTTAAAGCCAAATAGGGACAAATGTAACGATTCGAGGTGTCCTTGACCCAAGACAAAGCTTAGAATAGCGGACCAGCAAGATGTCCTCGTTGGACTGCCGCCCACCCTTTGAATTTTGTGGATCGCCGTCGGGCCACTCGCCCAGAATGTGGTTCAGACGTACCGTTGTGTGAATCTACAAAATAAAGGCCCTACAATATTTGCCTTCAATATCGGGTTTGGACAATCTGCATTTTTGGCTTTATACTTAGGTCAAAAATAAATTCCACAAAATAATATGCAAATAATATGCGGTCACGCGTTAATGTTACGGTCAAAAAGTCAATTTATGATTTTTTCTAAATCAAAAGTCTGCATAAGCAAATAGTGGGTACAAAGGGTATATATGTGTACCTTCCAATGATTATAGTTTGAATGATTCTGCATTATCACCCACAACATAACTCGCAGGCACAGAAGTTGTATAATCCATCAAACTAGTTTTATTTTAAATTGCATGGATTCAGTCAGGCTGACAGACGATAAAGCTCGAGAGGTATTTAACAATTCAGATCTTCCTAATTAAAATTGTATAACACTTAAACCCATAATCATGTCGAGAGGTAGCAGTCTGAGAATAGGATTTCGATAACTTACCGTCGACATTGGTGGAGTTGCTACGTACACTTGTGTTAAATTGTTGGCTTTCATAAAATTCTGAATAGACTTAGCGACATGGTGAGTGGCATTCTTCATTAGTCTAAGGTCCCGCGTGTAGTATTCACATTTTGGATTTTTCGCATTGGAGAAATTTTCACAGAAGCTTTTGTATCTGCAAAAAACACATTTTTTAAATAAATTCAGGGGTTCTTTGTGCAATGAATACAAGCAAAATAACATTTCACTGTCTTTAACAATTAGAGTTTAAAGAAACATAATTACAATTTCAGCTGTACTTTATTTTCCCACTCAAGTACAAACTTGTGATTATTTGTAAAGCATAGTCATTCAACAGAAAGTTGTATTGGTAAGAGGAATGTTGATGATACTTTTCGTCATCTTAGGAGTTTGCTAAAGGTGATCTGTAAAGAGTTCAGAGCAACTGTCGACTGACCAAGTTCTTAAGGGACGTCCAACAATGAGGATGTTCTAGGACGCGTAAAGGAAATGGCTATGTTGTCTGCAATCAAAGACGAGTGATAGCAGACGGCGTTCTCGAGTTTTTAGTATTACAGTACATTTTCAATAGGGTTCAAACTCACACCTACGGCATCAAGTCACCTTATGGAGAAGCCACAGACAAAACAGCTCGGCCGAATCCCAGTCTAAAAAAGAGTGGTTCAGTAACTACGCTATTATGGCCATGTACGACTGAGCGCGCGTGGCCACGTCAGCAGCAGCCTAGCACAAGCGCACAAATTCTTTTCAAATAGTCCCTGCAGTCCTTCACCGGCATCAGCGTAAATAAAGGTTTAATAACGGAAAACTGGGTCTATGCATGTGATAACAGTATAATCCCCCGTATTCCGAACGAATCTAGCTGTGTCGCGGAATCGTAATTCCTCTTGTAGCGCCACCCCCTCGCCTACGGCTCTGCGTACCCGACGCAGCCTGACACTCGTTCGGAATACGGGGGGGGGGGGGAGCTAATATAGGTATCGACTGGCCGTATTCGACTAACGCATACTGTACGTCTGTTTGCCCTCGGGATTGAGAGTCGCCATTGCAACCTGTTTCCGTCGGTGTATGGCAATTTTTCGGCGACTCTCAGGCGGTTAGGCAACAAACGTGCCTACTGAATTTTCAACCCATGGCCAGCCAGTATGTTTGTAACGAAACACAATAATAAAAACAGCCAAAGAAGCAAAAATTGTCAACCTTTGAAAGGGGCATATTTAATACCTTAGTGATCAGATAAATCTGAAGCACTGTCAGTGGTATTATTTCGCGTATTGACTTATCACATACATTGGTACCTTCCTATCCAAGCTATGCCATAATCGGAAATAAAAAAATCGCGAAAATGTCGAAAACCAAAATTACCATGCTTATAAATCATGGTAACCATAAACGAAAGCTGTGAGACTCAATTTTAATGGTAGATATTTTGATTTTGGATTAAACCGTTAAACCAGAAGAGGTATGTAAGGGTGTCGGAAATTGACAAGTGCGGGGTCAAATTGAGGGCCAGCACAATCAAAGTGCGAGCGAATGTGAGGGCTTGAAGTGACTCAAAATCGAAGTGCAAGCAAATGTGAGGGCTTGAAGTGAGGGCTCTCACAATCGAAGTGTGAGCAAATGTGAGGGCTTGAAGTGAGGGGCGCCTTGAACCGATCAAATTCGGGCTCAGGCATACGAAAAATGAGAGTCAAAGTCGTTTTCAACGTTGAATGAAAACTTACTATCTCCAGTACACAGTCACGGGGCGGCATAGCTCTGTGAACAGTTGAACGGCTGAGCGCGGAACGAGTACACAATGACATGCGTACAGATCATGACCCATTACATCATTCAGTCTTTTTCGTTAACCTTTTCGTGTTTTTTAGTCAATGCATTTCAAATATCACTGATATCCTTTTTATTATTAATACATGCAACTCAAGCGAGCGATACTTCTTATAGTACCATTGTACGACTATAGCGCGACTGATAAATGTAACTTCAGTCAAACCAGTTCACGACCTGGGCACGTGAACTCTGATACTGTTTATCTGACATGGCGTCGTATGCGGAGTTTTTGCCGGAGAATTGTCGAAGAAAATAGAAACTTTTTTAAAGAAATTTTAGAGTAGCTTGTTCACCAGATAAAGTAAGATCTTGGTAAAATGTATTTTTGGAGACTTGTCTGGTTCTCTATGATTGATTTTTTGAGGATAAAAAAGATTCAATAGCTACTAAAACTCTGAGAAATAAGACAACAGAAAATGACAAGTTCTTTTTTACATTTGTACCTACGGTATGCTTTTACTTTCTCTGTACACAAATTTTGATAATCATTTCAAAAGATCAATTGCATCAGAATCAGGGGTCATGAATGCTTTACATTTTGTTAATAATGATGGATATTCTACCTCAATAAAGTATGCCATTTTGGTCATCGAGCCCTTGAATATTGTTCACTGAATCAATCTCATGGTCAGTCATATTGTCACAGAAATCATAGCTATAATTTCTGTGTAGTCAGCGATTGACTAGTCATTAGCTAGAAATTTGACTGTCACCTTTGTTTCATACTATATAATGGGAAAGCATTGGGGCAATCAGTATTTTTGCCAAAAAACATACCTACTTCTTAATACATCCTATGTCTATAGGTAACTTGGGTCTTGGGACTTTAGTCCATAGGTTAGTTATCTGTTAATTAGTTGTAGTTAGGTTTGCATTGTTTGCCCCCTAAGTCAGCGACTGATGAGAAACCACACTCGGGTTTCGAAACGCAAGCGCCAAAGGGCCACTCTATCAACTTTATAACACCATAGGTCCGGCTGCGTCTCGCCATAAGCTTTCCCCACACAAATAGTCCAGTCAAAATAGGGTTAGACCCACCACAAATTGCAACAGAATTTTTTTCTTCGGAATGCATTTCAGAGAGGTACCCAGAACAACATATTAAAAGTTTACTCGAATCCATCTTGGGGAAATATGTCTAATTTGCATAAATCAAATATGGCGGCCAACTATCCAACAAAATAACATAATTTGCTATATATCACATGTTAAACAAGCTATTTCAGTGATTTCAGAGTCTGACACTAGTAATTTGGCCCAGAGAATTATTTTGGAGGTATAATGTTTCATATAGGTACTTCATTAATTTGCATAATTCCAATATGGCGGCCAACATTCCTACAAAAGACATTTTCGATCATATATTAAGTGTTAAACAAACTATTTCAGTGATTTTAAAGTTAAAAGTATATTTCTTTGGCAAGGACAAACGATTTTCGAGATGCTATGATTTGCATAGGTAATTTGTTAATTCGCATAAATCCAATATGGTGGTCAACATTCCTACAAAGGACATTGTCGGTCATATACCACGCATTAAACAAGCTATTTCTTTGATTTTAAAGTTTTAATATTTTTCTTGGGTATGAAGAAACACTTTCAGTGGCTCAATTTTTACAAAGGCCCTTTGATAATTTGCATAAATTAAATATGGCTGCCATATTAATGCCCATGGCTTAATGATTCTAATATAAATAACGGTTTTGTTATAGTTTTTAGCACTAGGAAACTATCAAGAAGAAACTGTTAAGTCCTTGGACATTCATTTTTAAAATTTGTTTGATTTTTCTGTATATGACGACTGTTAATGAATGTTAGTCTTCTGAATGATATATTCTCTTTCTAAATATAACATTGAATTCATCTGTGTGTGGGATTTTCGTAATTTGTAAGGGTGTTTTACACTCTACAGTGTCAAAGCATGTAATCTGTAATGTTTACTGTTAAAAAAAGGGGTGTTCAATCATTAGTTTTTAATTAAGACTTAACCCCCTTCTTATGGACGGGTGCATCTTTATAAGATCACTTAGATGATAGGCAAGAAGTCATCACACATACCAGCAAAATACAATAAACACAACAAAACTAAAAAAACAGAAAAAATGATATGACCGAAATAAAAAATGTCGTAATACACACAAATTGAAACTTAGCACTATTGCAAACAATGTCAGATTCCTAAAAACTTTCTGGACACACAAACCCAAAAAATCTGAAAACAGCATGCTTTAGCAAAGACTTACAATTAATCCAAACACAGAATCCAACTATTACACAATACAAAGAAGTACATCTTGAGTCATTTTTCCAAGTGTCATTTTTCCAGATGTACATGTTTGTATCGTGTAACAGTTGGATTCTGTTGGGCTAATGAGTTGTTTGAATTAATTTTAAGTCTTTGCTAAGCATGCAATTTTCAATTTTTGTGAGTTTGTGTGTTGATCAAGTTTTTAAGAGTCTGACATTGTTTGCATCAGCGCTAAGTTTTAATTTGTCTGTATTGTGGCATGTGTTATTTTTGGTCACATTATTTTATTTTTTGCGTTGTATTATCTTTGTTGTGTTTATTGTATTTTTGCTGTTATATGTGATGACTTCTTGCCTATCATCTAGGGGGATGTACCAAAGATGCACTCGTCCATAAGGAGGGGGTTCAGTCTAAATTAGAAACTAAAGATTTGGTCCACGACTTTTTTAAAACAGTAAACATTAAAGATTACATGTTTTAATACTGTAGAGTATAAAGCACCTATAAAAATCACAAATAATACGGTACACAGATGAATCTAATGTTATATTCAGAAAGAAATTATAATTAGATGACTAACAATCATTAACGGTTGTCATATTTAGAAAAATCACAAATAATTAAAATTGCATGACTTTCTTACAACTCAATAGTAAACGCACATCAACAGATATGTATTTTAATCCGTTCGGAAGTCATATATGTAAGTCTACCAAATTTGCTTTAACATTCTTTTCAAAATACAGTGTATTTATGGGGTATTTTATGAATTCAGGTATCACAGACACCTATTAAAATAAACTTTTATTCGTAAATGGATCGTTATTGTAAGTAAATTTATTGTATATTTTCTACATTTTTAAAAATAAATGTTCAAGGACTTAATGTGGAGCTGCACGTTGCCAACACAGTTTTTTTCGAAGGAATATTTCTCATCTAAGATGACAAGGAAACCCTTACAAACTATTTTGTGAAATGTAATATTTCACTTGAAACAAGAGTATATCCTCATTCTAAAATGGCATGGGCTGAACGACTGACACTCAAAAAAGTGCTTAAAATCATGGTTAGCAAAATAAAAATGCCTCTAATTCAAAATGTAAGAATTTTATTGCAAAACAAAATAGTTGTTTTGTTATATAGCATTTAAAAACATAATGTGAAAATTTCAGAAAATATGACCCAGCCAGAACAGAGTTATATTCTTTGGAAATCTTGAAATTCGAATAAAAGGGAAGCAGGAATTTGGTGAGTGATTTGCATACATTTGCATACACTAACCCTTCTATATCATGCAACTTACGACTGCTTGCCAAGGTAAAAGGTGAACCTAACCAATTTTTAATCTTGGGTTAAAAAATTAATAAAATTGAAAGAATATTTGCAAAATACAGTGCGTTGGCTGCAGTGCCCTCTTGACAGTTTTTTCTTGATATTCCTATTCCTAAAAACTCTACCATAACCTTATTTATATTAGAAGCTACTTGGGCATCAATTTGGCAGCCATATTTAATTTCTGAAAATCATCAAGTGTCCTTTAAAAACATTGAACCACAAAAGGTGTTTCTTCATGCTCAAGAAATATAATTAAACTTCAGAATGGCTGAAATAGATTGTTCAATAAATTTTATGACAGAAAATTTCTTTTGTATTGGATTTATGCAAATTAACGAAGTGCCAACGCAAATTATTGCACCTCAAACATCATTTGACCATGCCAAAGAAATATACATTTTACTTTGAAATCACAGAAATGGCTTGTTTATCCCTTTGACTGCTGTAATTTTTTACACCAACATTTTAATGCGATGTTTTACCAATTTCTGAGAACATTTCTGTACGTTTTTTCATAATTTTGGACAAAATGGATATCATTCAGCAGCAACAGATTTTAATTAAAAATTTTGGCAAAAAGCAGAAAAATTGACTGTGGTACATTTTATAAAGTTGACAGAAATAGACTTTGGCGCCCAAAGGGTTAATACATTGTATATGACAGAAAATGTCTTTTGTAGGTATGTTTGCAACCCTATTGGATTTATGCAAATTAACGAAGTACCTAAGCAAATCATTGCATATCGAAAATTGTTTGTCCATGCCAAAGATATACACTTTTAACTTCGAAATCACAGAAATGGCTTGTTTACCCTTTGACTGCTGTAATTTTTTACACCAAAATTTTAATGCAATATTTTACCAATTTCTGTGAACTTTTCTGTACGGTTTTTTCATAATTTTGGACCAAATGGATATCATTTGTCAGCAGCTACATATTTTTATCAAAATTTTGGAAAAAAGCAGAAAAATTGACTGTGGTACATTTTATAAAGTTGACAAAAATAGACTTTGGCACGAAAAGGGTTAATACGTGGTTTATGACAGAAAATGTCTTTTGTAGGTATGTTGGCCACCATATTGGATTTATGCAAATTAACAAATTACATATGCAAATCATAGCATCTCGAAAATCGTTGTCCATGCCTAAGAAATATACATTTAACTTTAAAATCACTGAAATAGCTTGTTTATACGTGGTATATGACCGAAAATGTCTTTTGTAGGAATGTTGGCCGCCATATTGGAATTATGCAAATTAACGAGGTGCCTATATGAAACATTATACCTCCAAAATGATTCCCTGAGCCAAATAACTAGTGTCAAACTTTGAAATAACTGAAATAGCTTGTTTAATATGTGATATATAGCCAATTATATTATTTTGTTTGATGGTTGGCCGCCATATTTGATTTATGCAAATTAGACATATTTCCCCAAGGTGGATCCGAGTAAACTTTTAATATGTTGTTCTGGGTACCTAATTAAAATGCATTCTGAAGAAAAAAATTCTGTTGCAATTTGTGGTGGGTGAGGTGCCAAAATCTCGTAGATTGACTGGACTAAAACAAAACGTTACCGTACACACCAATCTAAACCTCCCTACAAATATCCAAAGCGAAACAAACATTTCAATAACACAAACAATCGGATAAGAATGTAGGAACACATTTTCGAAACGAATCAAACACAAACTCGACACAAAACATTTTAGATAGTTAGGTGGGGAGCCTCTTTGACATCGATTTCTTTACATTCGAGTCAGTCCTGAAAGTCGGGTTTGGCCAGCACTGTAAGGTGGTGAAATCTCCGATATATATATCGGATATTTACTTTCGATTTGAGAGAATGTAGTATCGTCTAGTATCGAAGCTAGAGTCGTTCTTAGAAGTCGGGGTTTGACCAGAACTGTAAGGTGGTGAAATCTCAGATATGTATCAGATATTTACTTGCAATTTGACAAAATCTAGTATCCTCTAGTATCGAAGCTAGAGTCAGTCCTTGGAAATCGCGTTTGGCAAGAAGTGTGAGGTGGTGGAATCTCTGATACATTCGGATATTTACTTGCGATTTGACAGAATCCAGTATCGTCTAGTATCGAAGCTGGAGTCAGTCTTTGGAAGTCGGGTTTGGCCAGAACTGTAAGGCACGAGGGCAAGTCATTCTAGTATCGTTTAGTATCGATATTTGTGGCGAAGGGAAATTCGTCTTGGTGTGACTGATGGACAGACAAGCAGACACGATGTGTTCTGTAAGTCTGCTACAACACACACATTTTATTTCGTGGTCTTACTTCTATATATACACCAAAGCATAGACCCTCGAGAAAAACGGGCAGGCAACTGCTGTGGGGTTTTTTTGTGCGATCTATCTTGGAATATATTAAGTTTATTTGCCAAGCGGTCCCCGACAATAATACTTCGTACTTAACACTGAATCTCATTAACGATCAAACTGACGTTCTAAATATGTACACTTTGCCTTAGCATGGCACGTTCGAGTAATGACACAGAGAATTTTGAGAATTTTTTTTTGTACCAGTCATGGTGAATGTTCTGGTAACGATGAAGATCACAGTTTTTCTCGAGGGTCTATGACCAAAGTTAAATGTCAAAGTAGACATAAAATAAAAAACAACGGAAAGGTCAGATTTGCATATTATGGCTTCATTTAAAAACTGACGCTGTGAAATCGTCATTAGTATGCGTACAGAACCCTGGATAATAAATAGAAAATATACTATCTGTTTTGCATTATTTCTGTTGGATTTAATTTCCATTCCCGACAATATTAGAGTCCCCAAATTCGCCGATAAATATCGGGTAAATATCGGAGATTTCACAGATCTGGCGTGCCAAGGCACAGGGCAGGTCATTCTTGTATCGTCTAGTATCGATATTAGGGTACCCAAATCGCCGAAAAATATCGGGTAAATATTGGAGATTTCACAGATCCGGCGTGCCGAGGCACCAAGCAATTTATTCTGGTATCGTGTAGTATCGATATTACAGTCCCCAAAGCGCTGGTGAGTATCGGCTGTTACACAGACGCGGTTTCCCATGGGACACGGTCCGGACAACCGCAGTTCCTTCTAGTATCGTCTAGTATCGATTCTAGTCCCGAAATCTTCGATATGTCAAACTTCGATACTAGATTGTAAATATCCATTATTTAAAAATTGTGCAAAGTCGCGCCTTCATGTGAGTCGAGAGACACTTGAGATTTTAAACGACGTGATCAGTCGTGTGTCACTGTCATGGCATTAATTTCAATAACGATAATCGACCGATGGGCTTGTCTCAAGTTTAAAAACTTTACAAGAAAGTGTTTTTCAGTCCTGACAGTGTATAACCTAATTATGGCGATGACTGTTTTAATATTTCTGCCTGTCGCATATATAGCGTTCGATTTCACTTTGACAAGCACTTTGAATGTGCGATCCCTGCCCGATCAGTCAGTCGCTGATCAGTCAGCCAGACATTATATTCTTAAAGAAACTCAAGGATGTAAAGATTACAAAATGCCTCATTCATATTTTTACGGCGTTTGACAATTTTTTTGCCGTCAGGGACGTCATGTACTTTAATAGCCGTTCGCTCATATCGTGAAGCTTCGATCGATGCTGTAGCTCCATGCATGCTCATACACAGGGCTGCGCCGTTTACACTTCAGTGAAGATCGTATCGCGCTTTTAGAAGTGACTTTGATCACAAGTCTTCATTCGATCAAGGTGAATTTAGCACTGATTTTCGCAAGTCTCAACCCTCAAATACGCTCGCACTTCGATTGTGAGAGCCCTCACTTCAAGCCCACACATTTGCTCGCACTTCGATTGTGAGAGTCCTCACTTCAAGCCCTCACATTCGCTCGCACTTTGATTGTGCTAGCCCTCACTTTGGCCCCGCACTTGTCGATTTCCGGCACCCTTACATACCTGAACAGAAGCATGAGCAAAAAATTAAGAAAATTTTTCTTATCTAATGTACAACCAGAAGGTTTAATAAATCAGTCAGTTTCTCATGCAGTGATCGCTAAAGTGAGGTCTTATTTCAAAACAAAATGGCCTAGAACAATATTTTGTCGATAGATCAGTTACAACTTACACTAAGGCTATCACAGCTTGGTTTTCACAATGACTGAAGACATTTACTTGACATACACCTTCACAATATAGGTTTCATTTGCCACAGACAGTATCGGGCAAAAAAATGAAATTATGCAAATTGGTAATACTTTCTCAAAATTTCAGTAGCTCCCTCCCTGTATTCGGATGTAGTTTCTCACTGCTGTGTCTGTCGTTCGACATAATTTGTTGATGTTGGCGTTACCTTCTAAAAGACAAATTTGCCAAGAGGTCACATTGGAATTACTAAATGTAGTTAGTTTACATGTCGTAAAATAGACTTTTGCGTGGCGACAGTGACTGACAAAATGGTGATCCGGGTAGAATGGCTGGCCTTCTAATGCAGATTATCTGTCGATTTCTATTAAAAATTAAACTAAAATGTATCTTTGACCTTCAGTTTGCTATATTTGTGCTCTGAACTTTACAGAAATTAGATTCTGTAAATTGTGCAGTTTTCTGCATATATACTTTGAATGCGTGGCAGCACTAGCATGGACTGTTAAGCTTTATCTTCGAAAATACAGTCTGGTACTTACATATTTACGACATTTGGCGAGTGAAATTTGTGTGTTACACCAAAACGCGTTCGATTCACCACCTGACGATTTAAACGCGTCAACGTGATGTTTAATTTTTTACTTATAGCCTTTTAAAATGCGCCACGTTTTCCAGTAATATGTATTCATGGGATAAATTGTTTAGTCATTTACTAACAAACCTTGACCTAACTGGTTCTCAGAGCCTCATAAACATATATCAGCTGATGATGTACTATAAGTGAAATATATTGTTATTTACATTTCTTGTGGCTTGTTCCTCCAGTGAACTGCGAGGTACGGCTGTCCTTTAAAGACATTTTCACGAATGCTGCTCGCTGAATGTTGAATATCAGGTGACAGTACCATATGCTTGGTGACTTTTTCAATGGTCGTTGGAGAGGGAGCTTGTACAGTATGTCTAAGGATCCAAATTCCGACACATTTCATCGAAGATGCCGCCTTGAGTTGTTCTACTAGCTGATCTTCTGTCTCGGGTAGAAGGTCATGCTCTGGAAGTGCTACACCAAAAGCAGAACTATAAAGTTTTGCAGACGTTTCATACGCATCAGCCATATATTTTTCTGTTATAGGAGAAGCAATTACAGTTTCGACTGTCCTGTTGCACTTCTCGTCGAATTCTTTCACCGGGATAATATTCACAATCTTTTTCAGCTGTTTAACATCAAATGTTTCTTCCAGTGTCCTTATCTTTTCCAGTTTTTCGTGCATCGTAAACATATTATGTTCAAAAAACATAACTGCGTTCACTATAGAACGATTTTGTGCAATTGAGTATTCCAGAGCAGTTCTAAAATAACCATACTGGCAGTTTGGGCCGCCACGTCCTATAGCATTAATATACAGCAGGAAGCGTGTAGATGACCCGGTCTCATCAACCTACGGATAAGATAAGATACGTGCAAAAACAGACTGTTAGATTTACTCATTCAAGAAACAGCACTCTTATCCAAGACACAGTCCTCAAGTTAATCTCTATGTCTGTCATTAAAACACTTATACAGTATATATTATGAACATAAACACAACGACACCGCGTTGACTTCATGATGAAATATTTTGAGCAGAGAACGCCCTTCCATTGCGAGGTCACTTTCACAAAGTATTGCTCGCTGAATGTCGCTATTTGGTGAAAATAATCATGTCTGTTTTAATGACATTTCCATGGGTAGTAAGGGCGCAAATAACTTCAAAATGTTGTTCTACCATAAACCAAAGCACTTCATCAAAGAGTCCATTTATATTGATCTGTTTTGCATGGGTAGGTCAACTGATACCATCTGTTCGTGCCGTATTTGAATACAGAACTATAATATCCGCCGGTCGTCCATACAGAGTAAATAGTACATACTATCAAAAGCCAATCCATAAATTAACTTGAGATTGTAAAATAATAAAAAAATTTTGAGGCTTCGAATGCTGAGGTCTCCCGAACAAATCTAGAACTTTCAACTTCAAAGATGCAGTCCATTTCAAATAAAAAGCAACAAAACACAATTACTACAGTCAATTCTGTGTAAACTTACAAATTTAAGAGGTCCCCACTGCGACGAAGTTGGCATTGAAGATGTCTCTGTATGTCCTTTGGCTGTTGTACCAGAATGGCCTCTGTTTTCGGCTCTCTCCGATATTGCCATTTCCTTCGTCGGGTGTTGTTGGTGATGGTCGACTACTCTTTCAGAATAATTGTTCTCAATGTTTAGCCAGAGAAAAGTAAAAATATAAAACGAAATAAATATTATCAGAACTGCAAGAAAGGCTCTAATGAACATAGTCAATTTATCATGAAATATGTCAATAAGGGAACAAGAGCAATTGGGGTACCGGAGATCGCGTGTTTGATGTGCTTAAAATCTAAAATAGTGTAAAATGTTTGGAGTGTAAAACTGAACCAGGTACACTATATTCCCATAATACCGCATGCGCAGCATCGTTCAAAATGAAGCAATATGACGTCAAAACAAGATCAATAATTCAAATCATACAAGGTAATAAATTACCAGGTCCTTTAGTATCAAATATCAAAATAAAAAAAATAACAAGGTGACGAAGGGCCATTGTAAACCATACTTACAATCATTGGTGGTGGTACTAGGTGTCAGTAGTGGGTGAGCGTATAGCCTGTTAGCATGCTACACGTGTCAAGCATAGCCCTGATGTTTCAAAATTGATGGCAGCTCAATGAAGCTATCGATAAGGTCAAAGTTGAGAATGCTGTCACGCATCATTTGCGCAACAGTTGTGTCTTATTTGGAAACCATGTCCCAATATCTGACATAGATTTTCTCAAAAGATCTTGCAAGTCTACTGTCCGAAAAGCCTTATCTCACTGACTTAAATGCTTAAATGAGGCATGTCGTTCTCGAAAATCGTCATATGACTCAAAAGCTCTACAGTATATCAGGGGTTGGGAAAGAGATACACAATACGTTGGAGCAGATGGAATGTTGCTCGACACGACAAGTAGGGGAAGGTGATAATTTGAAAATTAAAATTTATCCCTCTCGCCGTATAGCTTTGTATACGGAGTATTTATGTCTTATTTGGATAAACTGATGAAGATATGAAGCTGATCTTTAACTCATCTGGATGAAAATGATTCAGATAATTTGATATGTCTTGATTATTCAAACCTGAGAGGTCATCAATATACCTGTGTTATGTATTGAAACATTTAACAGCAATGCTCTCGCGGTTAGCTATGTTGACAGATTGTATGAACTTAGCTTCATATGAATATAGAAAAAGCATCTGCATGAAGTGGTGTACAGTTTTTTTCCCATTGAAATGCCCACAGTTTGCCTAAATACCATGCCCGCAAATTTATGAATACTTTGTCGATGAGGAAATGAAGCATCTTAATAACTTTCTCATCAGTGTATTTATGTTTGGCATTGGTGTTTTTACTGAAATATTCCTTGTTGCGTGTGATGACGATATACTGGTATCTATGATTGCCATTCTTGTGGAAGAAAGCTTGCTTCACGAGCAGTGACATTCTCTATTTAGGTTTCTCATTGGGTATTGTAGTGTACAAAGTGAAAAAAACTATGCACGGATGGAAGTGTATGTGATTTTAGTTGATTGTAAAGTACTTAATGATTATTTCAAGCTGTTAAAATGTACTTACTACAAATTAACATGAATGTACTTGTATTTCTTCACTGTGCAAATTGGTCAGTATGTCCGCTGCTGGTGAGCGTCTTATTAATCTATGATACATCGTCGTTATGCATCTTAAAAGTCCCCCCCCTCTCTCTCTCTCTCTCTCTCTCTCTCTCTCTCTCTCTGAGATAAATCGCTTGTTTTCATGTTTTCATATCGGTGTTATTGAATACATATATTCTCGTCCCCTTACCAATACTTAGGTGCTAGATAGAAACCATTGAACTACTCGAATAGGAACGCAAGTTAACTATGCTTTAAGATCTAAAAGGACAATGTACCTTGAGCAGCGAACATAATGTGCATGGGCTGTACTGACAGCTGACCGCTTGTCTAACAGCATTTTAAAATGTCATATGAGGCTTAGTCATGGGTGTCGCGCCAAAGATTAACATTAGAAATTGTATCATATGAAGGTGCACAGCTGACACTTACATGGTCAAGAGCAGTAATGGGTAAAAGTAATAAGGAAAGAATAAAACAGGATGAATTTTTACTATCTGATAAATTTGTAGGACCATTAGCCTACGCATTGCTTACACAATAAATTGAAACCATGTTTACTTTGTCACCTGATGTGCACAGTTCACACACGCTTTGTCAGACCCGGGTAAGTGTATATTTTCTTTTTAATCCGTCGAAAAGCTGGACGTAAAGGGAATTTTTTGTGTAAAACATTTTACATTTACCATGATAAAAACCCGTTGAGTTAAAAGTGAATTTCAAAATAGCTTAGAATTACAACTTGCTTGGGCTATAAGAGAAACGTTTCTTGCGATTGAAAATGTAGCTGCATTTTTATGTTGCCTTCTAATTGTCATATTTCCCGGCTAAGAAACTGCGCACTCTAATGATAGGTTTTTTCTCGGTACAGTGTGTACGGGTCGGTACAACGATTGGTGTTTCCTACACTGAACGTGTTCTGCCAGCGAGAACAGGGGACGTCGTATTTGGTTAAATTGTCGCAAAATCTATCAAAACCAAGGGAATAGTTATAACAGTTTTTCAACAACAATAACATACAAGTTAGCCTCGAGTCACAGTCGCATGTGGTTCGACACACGGCGATAGCCGCTCCGTATGCATTACAATTTGAGATATTGGAAGTTGGGAAATGTTATAGTCGCTATACGCACGTATCGACGAGATCGGATATGAATTTCTCACACAAAAAGCCACAACTTACTTAATAAACCAGCATCGATAGCTTCTAATACATCTCTGAATTCATACCTTCTGTATTCCATCGTGATTAACTATCTTCTTAGCATTTTTACGGTGCGATTTACGACAATTTTCAAAGAGTACCATTCATGATGAAAATGTCACATATTTGTTAAGTTACCTAACAATTGACTGAGGACTTGATGAATAGTTATAGAGCAGTACTTTTAAAACATATGTTTATGTTAAATTTGCTGGTTTTTAATATGCATGTAATTTAATAAGTGATGTGAATGTATTTTTTCAGATCAAGACTACATGCACTGGCGGCCAGTGAGCGTGATGCGTGACAAGACTGAAACATTAATTTCTTCTTGTTATGCCATTACAACAATGATTTATTGCCATGAAAAGCATTTATGATTATCAAAATCTAGTTTTCCCTGCAGTTTTATGAATTTATGATTTAAAACAAAAAAACGTTCTTAGTTAGGTAAATCGCAAAACCTCTTCATTAATTAAATCTGTACTTTCATAAAAGACAATTAACAATTTGTTAAAAAAATTAACTCAGGCACAGCTTTGAAGCTGTGATACTTGTGTGATTTTTTCCCTTTATGGCTCAATGAAGATTCTTAGAGAAACCGTACGCTATAATGTAAATCGTCGCTAGAGGGCAACCTTCACGCCTGCGCTTAAGCTGTTGTTCCAGGGACTACCTGATAGAATTTGCGACCATTTAACCTGCACTCGCCTGTGCTTTTTTAAGTTAACATTTCTGTGTCACGTTCTTATTGCAAAAACTAAGGACACAGCATTTTGATTGGTGTCAAAGTAAAGGGACAATGACAAAAATCAAACTTTGAAAGGAAAAAATATAAAGAGCAGAACTGAAAAAATCAGGAGTGATTGAATCATAGTTTGTGTCAAAATTCAAGAGACTGCAAGGTACACAAATACGACTCTACTGACATGCGATTTTGCAAATGTAACTGTCTATCTTTCATTTCGCTTGGTTATTTGTAACATGAGTTCAGTTCGTGATTACCTAGAGGCTAAATTTACATGTTTTCATAGTATGCAGCGCAAAGTTTTACTTAAAGTTTTTTAAAATTTCACGTTCCATACCAGAAGAGAAAATCGATTTGCGTGTCTCGGGTAATTGCGTCCGCACAGAGATTAACATGTTTCGCTTGATTCCCATCTGAAGATATTGAGTGATTTTGAATATGGTCGATCAAAATGACGACATTTTCAGCTACCTTTCTGTCTGAAACTTGATTTACGCGTATACTTCTGGTCACTCCACTAGCTTCGATAAACAAAACTTAAATTTCAAAGCGCAATCATGTGATGTGTTAAAGTATGATCAACAGATCTTAAGTAAGTGACATGACTTGACTATGTATAAGGCTATTTTTTACGATGCGATTCATTGCTTTACGGCTGGTGAATATATTAATTTTGAATAACAATTGGTATCAGATATTAATATATATGTTTACCACTCATTAAGGGTTGATATCTCACTCGGAGTCCACAAAATCGTTATTTTGCTTTACACTTTCCCCAATGGTAACTGTACACGATTCTCGACGCATCAACAAAACGTTTTGGAACTGAAATTACCCTTTAATTATGAAAAAAATATATTTATATCCACACTTAGATGTAATGGCTGAGAATAGTGTGCACTATACAAGTGTGTTGTGGGTATAAACGAAATAAGTGAAATACTATGCTAGGTGATTCAAAATGCTGTAAATGGCATACGAAAAGTTTAAATAAGGTACACGTGACAACAAAGCTGATATCTTGTCCATAAATGACCTCGCCCGGTGTTGGCGTATTATGTGATACCTCCGTTGACCAATACACAATCCTTGAAATACTGTTTTCATCAATGATAATCCGGTAAACGTTATATTATAAAAATTTAGCCGATTTGCATTGTTTATAATATTTATGAAAGGGATTAATCAACTTTACAGACATTGTTCATAGCTATCCCTTGTTGTTTAGAGTAAAGTAAATAGGATAGGAAACGTACGAAGGCATGTATATGTTTATGTCTTCCCTTAAAAAGAGCGACACATAGAATAAAACCTCAATTCAAAGTAACCTTTTCGTGTCACTTGAGAAGAAATACCACTAGCTACATAGTACATTCGTAGCTGATAGTGGGCACATCTGAATTTCGATAACCGAACTGAGTTTGTACAACACTAAAAAAGAACTATACAAGAACAGTGTTTACTATCATGGCAGACTTACGCAGCCTTACCAAACACGATCACTACTTTGAAATTGACAATTCAAATGTCGCAAAAAAGTCGTAGTGAAAAATACTTCAGTGCCCATTTGATAGTAGAATTGGTGCCTTTCTTTAAAACTCTCCGATAGGACGAAACACTACTAGGGGTGTTCACATTCCATTCTCCCACTCTTGACACAAATATATAAAAAAATATGAAAAGTTGCCTTGCTATTTATAATTCTTTCTTATTGGGATTATTGAAGCTTCATCAAAGATCAATATTTAATTATTTTTTCTCTGGAAATATGACCTGAATTGTAGTGACAATGTTATATACTTGAGGAGATTAGATATCAAGGGTTTGCACAAGACCAAGAATGTTTCAAGTTGCCTTGTCTTATTGTCACTTCTCAATGCTTATACATTCAATGGAACTGAAATATATGCGCCATATCAAAACTAATTCTACAAATACAGCTTAATGCTCTACGTTCACAACGTCTTTACAAATTCAATGCAGGTATAAATCTATCTCTGATGAAACTAAAAATTGCCTAGCACAAAATCAAAGCAAAAAGTTTGATATGTGTCTCTTAATTGCTTATTAATAATGTCAAGTAAAAATATTATTTCAACATTTGTAGGGCATTGGATTGGTTACGATTGAGACCCCGCCTGCTTGGACAGGAAAATTTTGCACATCAGAGGTAATTTTTTTAATATCCTACACATATGCGGTACGACTGACTCTTAGCTCATGTCTTCAACAGAGTTCTATTATAGCTTAACCCAAAAATGTATGTCATCATAGCATGTTTTCTAATTTATAAAAGAAACACGTCGCATTTGCCCAAAATTCTCAAAAAATCAAACAAATATAATAAACACTTTCAGAACCGATACTCGATAAATAGTATTTTCCCTGCAGTAAGCATTTATAAAATATATGATTGGTATCATTGTATCATGATCAACCACATAGCGAATACAATTTTAGCGAGGAAAGCTTTTTCTATCGAAAATTAAGACATATCTCGCCGATTATAAGTTAACCTTGTCATAGGTATCATGACGACTAGGTTATGCCTCTAGTAAACAGAGTTTGTTCACAAAGTTATCAACTGATTATTGTGGATTTCCTAAACTCAATTTTTCAATCATTTAAAATTAGCAAACAAATCACTTAATGGTTGATACATTAATTTCACTGTAATATCAAGGTGGGTACTTTTTATCATTAAGCTATCCTACAAATATTTTGTTTATTTAATAAATCAATGGTACAATTATTAATTTATTTTCAATGAAATAATAATAATAATAATAATAATAATAATAATAATAATAATAATAATAATAATCATTATCATAATATTAATAGCATTACATGGTAACACATGCACTATGTACCAAACAGAAAATAGACTCAAAAGTGTCCTGTAAAGTAAAAGACACTCCAATATGTCACAATAAATACTAAAAAGACCGTAATAAAAGCCAGCCTAGCGATTCTATCAATTTTCTGACTGAAAAGGCATAGGTCGTATTTAGAGTTATTTGTTCTTATGTTAGTATCCAGTGTGTTTCCACAATATTCTTCATCCGATTTTATTGTTTCGGACGATGGGTGAATTGTCGATGCGACTCCACCGCCTTGTCTTCTTATGCAACCATTTGTATGAATCACTGCTAGCTCTGTCGCTTTATTCATTGCACCACCATCGAATCTTCCACTCTCAGAACCCTAGGGGAACGAAGGAAAATTAAATGATTTCAGGTTAAGTAATTTGACGAGTGTCCACTGGCATCGTAAACAAATGAGTTTTGTGGAGTTCCTTACAATTTATTCGTTTTAATTAGGAATTATCGTCTCGTAAAGACATAATAGGATGCTCATGTACAAAGTGAGTGTTGGTGGTAACAAATCCATATTTACGTCAGGTATGAGGTGGTAACAAGTCTTATTTGTCAATAAATACGACTAGAATGGTTTTCCGGTATTTAAAGAATTTAATTGAATATATATTTTATTACATCATTAACATAAGCATGACGGATGAATACCTGCGGATCGATACCATAGACGACAGGAGTCTGTTTTGAAAACACCGATCAAATGGATTTAATATATACCAACGCTGTCGGAGAAGATAAAACTATCAAACGGTGAAAAATCAAAACTGTCACGACATGCAAAACAAAACAGTCCTCCTACACCCTGGGTTTTTATATCGATGTTTTGAGTGAAGCGAATACCATACCTGCTCGGTTTGCTGGTTTCGTTGATGTGATGAGTCATTACGTTTGCGATCTCCTTCTAAATAAACGTAATATATGACAGCGAATTCCACAAGCATCAAAAATGATAACGTCTCACAGAAAGCGAACCAGTAATCAATACACTGAACAATAAAAATGAATGAAAAGGGTAAGACGTTCATGTCAGCCTCTTGATTAAAACTTGCATGTAATCATTTGCCATAGAGTGCGAATATTTATTATTGTTTCTCAACATTGAACCAAAGCAAATATACGTCAACTTCAATGTTTAAATTGATGGCCGTATAATATGTACATTAGATTACCATGGCATACTCCACTTTTGGCATTTCTGACTTCACCATTTCGCTCTTTGTTACCAGAGTAAGAATACACGTGATTCCAAGGGTGACCTTTGCTGGCGAGGAAGTCGGCGGGATCCAGAGAGCTAGCCAGGCGATGATTACAAAGGTACCAGTTGGTATATAAGCGTTGAGAAAATAATAAGACAGCTGTCGCTTCAGATGAAATTTCACCAGCACGTAGATGAAGCTTCCTAAAAAAATTTAAGTGCCAATAAGTCTTAGATAATATATTGACACTTAGCACATGAAGGAAAAATCTGTCGAACTAAGCAAACATCCCAAATCAGAATCGTCAATAAATTGCCCTCCTGTCTACAGATGAGATAGTGAGTATAATTGAAGTTCAATGGTTGTAACCTCCACAGATGTAATAATCTCCACAAACGTAATATCAACCACAATTGTAATAAAATCACCACAAATGTAATAAAATAGTCAACCATTGATGTAACAACCCGCAACCACAAATGTAATAAACAATTTAACCACCAATGTAATAAAACTAAACCATAAATGTAATAAAATTGAACTTGAATATGTGATCATTTGTTTATCACTGCCCTGAGTAAATAATAACTTTAATAGGACTAGTGTAATGTTATTGCATACTTTCCTGAAACTAGGTTTCCTTTCCGAAACACAGAATAGAATACTTTGAGAACGCTATCAGAAAACGGCGAGGTACTGATCAAACCGTTAGGTAATGGTAGTGGAACAGCAGTTCTAGACACTGATAATTACATAATAAGTAAGCATCAAAATAAATCGTCAACCAGTGATACCACACAAAGTTTATGACAGATGACTCAGAACAAATAACAGAGAAATTTAAAACCTTATAACAGAAACTTACGACACAAAACTTGTTGACGAGAACATATATTTCAATCTAGTAAATAACAATACGAACACTACCTTGAACACAGTAGAACAAAATTAGACATCCTGGCATCCCTAGTGAAGGAACAAACTTCAAGTGGGACAACATAGGAATACAGACAATCTATTGATTATTCCGCACAATTTATCCACTGAAGACGAATTTGAGGCGATTGATTAAGAAAATACGGATATGTTCGAAAAAATGGCGTTAAAGGATCGTAGTGTTATACATTCTTCCCCACTCTGGAGTAGAGACTGCACTTACATTCAGATTACAGCTGTGTCTAGCCATGGCCAATCAGTTCTGTACACAAAACAGGGAAACGTAAAATACACTTTCAAATATGCAAAACACACTAAACGCAAACAATTAAGAAATGAATAATGTGTGGAGTTGCTGTCCTTATTACATAGATCAATATTTAAGGGCTAATTCCTGAATTGCAACGACAAAATAGATTTATTACATTTATGGTTGATAAGTATTACATTCATGGGTGATATTTTTATTACATTTATGGTTACCATTTATTACATTTGTGGTTGGTGTTTTTATTACATTTATGGTTGATTTTTGTTACATTTATGGGTGATATTACATTTGTGGGTACATTTTATTACAATTGTGGTTGATATTACATTTGTGGAGGTTACAATGGTTGCTATTGCTTCTTCGTTGGTCAGTGGATGTTAATATTTTGAATTATAATAATAATAATTGGTTTATTTACCCGATTTGAAAAAGTCAATTACATGACACATGAACTCGAGAGGGAGAAAATAACAATGTAGAGGGTAAATGGGGAGTCGGGAAATAGCTTACAGCTAGTCTAGCCCGAACCCCGTCATGGTAGCTTGTCTGAAAAAACAGTTAGCAAAGGGGGCTCATGATAACAGTAACAAATAGTTCTTTAAGTAAATAAAAGAAAAGTGCTAAAATAATTACAATATCGTAGAAGATCACTAAATTACTACATGGCAAAAGTGAAATCTGTTACTGATTGATCAAATATTGTCTAAAAGTGTGTTTGAAGTTACGTAGAGAGTTTGTGGACTTTATATGGAAAGGTATGTCATTCCAAACTCTTGCTCCAGAAAAAGAAACAGCAAACTGGCCTGAATTTGTCATTGCATGATATGGACGTAGGTTTTGAAGTTGACAATTTCTAGTATTATAGTCATGACAACTGACACTGAAGTAATCTGATAATGTATGTGGTGAATGCTTGTGAATCAAGCTGTAAACGAAGGTACCTAGAAGGAATTTATGGAGTTTAAAAACATCGAGAATATTAAGTTGAATTAATATCAAGTATTGCTTATCATTAATAATGAAGAGATTCAGAGTTCGACTAGTAAAACACAATGCTCTAAATTTACTTGCATTTGAATGCAACTTATGGCATTATCTTCCCTTCATAGCTATGTCAAGGTAACAGAATACTTGAATTTAAGCATCTATCCGTGAGGGCTCTTCTTTTCTTGCAAAAAACCTTAATGGATTCGTTTTAGCTGGTGATTTGTTTTCCTCCTAGATAATGGTATATATTCTACGGGTCATATCTGAACGCAAGTCGAACTTAAAATACAAACGCCTAGAATGAAAATTGCTTACGATCACGTCATTGAGTCCACAGAAAGCAACTGTCACCCAGTGGTTATAGTTCATTTCTTGTAATATAGAGAGGCGTTTTTACTTATGTTCCATTTATAGGCTAACTGACAACCTGAACCAATATATTGTGACGTAGCCACTAGATAGTTAATATTTAATCACTTGAATTCAGCTTTACATTTAATTAATTGGTTTGTTTGTCTATTTCTGCAGAATTCATGCCGTTTAAAGGGCCTATGACATGACCAACCTATCTTCATTGCATTAGCGGCCTTAAGTATAAATAATACGTGAAATAAATTCGTTATTGCTGAAAACCGTATCGTTAACCATAAAATAAGCACTGTTAAACCCAATCACGGCAATCACCCCGAAAACCGGAAGTGCTCGTTGGGCGATCTCGCAAATACGGAAATCACGCAACTGAAGGTGCGCAGTATCGCGAAGCCTAACCAAGATACGTAGAAGTCCATAGAATTTGGAAGAATATCTTGTATAAAAATATTACCCATGTAAAAGCGCTATATTGCGTTAGGGTGCTCAAAGTTCCCAGTGATGGTGTTTTGTTACTTAAGTTTCCAAAGACCTTGGATTATTTAAAATTTGATCGAAAAGTACAGCCAGAATATACACATCACGTACCGTACTGGCAGATTGGTGTTGTGCATGCAGTGATCATGTGTCCGCTTCCTTCGAATCTGTGTCAGATCTGGGATTCAACTGGGATTCAATGTGCGACACACTAGTTTACTGAGGCCGAATGCTGTGCTCAGTAAGCTTATATTTGTTCAATCTGTTTTAGTAGATACCCCGGGACAAAGAAGAAAATCGACAGCTAATGAAAAATTGTCAAGTGTGTGCCCCGTTTTTATTTGGCTAGTCCGACGGTTACGATTCACGCATATCTCCAGTCGATAGTTGCAATACTACATATTATGTAAGGGCCAAAACATCCTCCATAAAGGGAACCAGCGGTACTACCTTATCATAAACTCATTTTTTAAAATAAATAAAAGGAACCATGTGTGGGAGAGACAGTCATCTGACTGTAATGTCGTCCCATCCCACCGAACAAGAATCCCCTCCAATGTCTATAATATACAGCCATTTCCCATTGATCATTAGGACAAGGCGTGCCATACCCTACTTTCAAAAACTGATAGATTTTGGTTAGTGTGGCTTGCATATTAACAAAGTTATGACGTATAATTTTTTTTCATACAATGGTTTCCCTATGAAGACGCTAATGGCAGTGTCGACATGTATCAAGAAATACTGCAAAAAATTTCATGAAACTGTTCACAGATGACAATCTTAAAACATTATGATGATACCGTGAGTTTCATGTCAATTATCTACCCATTTGCATACTTAACTAACTTTTGTTATTAGTGACATAACTCTGAAAATCGTGCACCAAATTTAATGATGCATGCAACAAATATTGATCTGACAAAAACCTAATTGTCCTTAGAAGCATTGGGCAGTGTGAAGTAAATAAATATGTCATTTACATATTTTATTAAGTTTTCTAATTAGTCATATAACTCCAAAATAACGTCATCAAATTTCACAAAATCTGCTGCAGATACTGATCCGGCAGATATCTAACTGTGTTTCAAAGCAATTAGTGATGTGGGGATATTACTCTGAATTGATCTGATATACATCTAACTCTAGTGAGAAGCTTCACTGGGCAAAATGCTTGATACCCAACGATATGTACACATATAGTGATTATGTACATCTGTCAAATACGTTAAGTATACATGTACGTATACTAATAAAATGCAAAACTACAGTGTACCCTTGGTGTGTAAAGATTTGCATTACGTATACTTATGATCTGCATAGATATACGCATATCAACGTATTGGAATGTTCCATATACAAAGATATACGTTACGAATGCAATTAATATTGTGTTCCATATACGTCAATATACATAAATATACTGAACGTATATCAAGGATTTTGTCCTGTGTTAAGCATTGGGCAGTGTCAGGTTAATAAATAGCTCATTTGCATATTTTATGAAGTTTTGTAATTAGTAATTTAACTCCGAAATAAATGCATTAAATTTGATGAAACATGCTACAAATGTTGATCTGAGAGATATCTAATTGCCCAATGAAGTATTGAGTGGTGTCAAGTTAATTAAGGGTTCATTTGCATATTTAATTAACTTTGTTATTAGTGATATTACTCCACAATTACAGCATTAAATTTGATGAAGCGTGCTACATATGTTTATCTGAGAGATATCTTATAGTCCCTTGAAGTATTGAGCAGTGTCAAGCTAATAAAAACCTCATTTAAATATAAAATACAGTTCTGTAATTAGTGTTTCAACTCTGAGAGTCCTGAGTGAAAGTTGATGAAACCTGGCATACATAATTATATGACAGATATTTGATTGTCCTTTCAACATTACTACTGTTGTGAAACAAGTGAGCACATTCAGTTCACATCTGTTTCAACTTATGTGTCGTCGATATGTACGTTTAGGCAATTGCAAGCTAAGTTGTGCTTGAGATTACTCCGACGAAACAGCCTTTCACATGAGGACGATGCTTCAACAGTAAATCAGTCCTTTAGTAAATATGGTGTACTTGACCTTATCTTTTTATGTTTTTTGGTTGAGTATAAAATAGATCGTTAAAAGATAATTTGGCTCGCAAATAACAACGGTAATAAACAGAATAATTATATCAATTGGCAGTATCAAAGACCATTATCCTTCTACATTACACACTTTGAATGCACCCCATCCCCACCTCCAAAAACATATAGTGCACACTAGAGCAGCTATATAACGAACCATAAAATTAGGCCTTCAATATCAATGGTAAAACTTATCGCCTGTTTGTAAGACAGAAATTGTTTCCATTTTTGTTTCTAAACTGTGTAAAATGACATGGGATTTTGGATCAGCGCAATTTGTAGTAAATCATTAAGACTTTTCTCAGAAATTAAAATCGAGTTAAGGACATGTTAGGGTTACTACATGACAAATGTTTGATATACGTCCAATCGCCAACATGGTAATAGACATGTTAAAATTGTCCGATAAATATTAAAACATGAGATGTTTCTCAAACACCGTGAGATTTGCATATGTAAAGTTGCTGAAATATCTCAAATAAAGCATCGACCGAACATGTCTGTGAAGATGAACATACATGTCTTTACAACATATTGTAAAGGTACCTGTCCCTGTGCACTCTTGGATGTTGCAATAGCTTTGATCCAGGAAACAAATAATGGTCTTAAGAACTTCGGTCACAATTGAGTATATTGTATTTCTGCGTTTAAACAAAGTGCATAATTAAAAATTGAACAACATATTTATGAAACGAACAAGATACCTTAGTTGGCAAATCTGAGAGACGAAATATGTAAGCAGAGCAAGAAATAGTAATATTCTATTGGCTTGAGTATCCTCATGTTTTTAGTGGTGTAGCAACGGTTTTAACCATTTGTGATTTCTTCGTTGATGGTTACTACTGAAATATTTGCCACAATATATTTACATAAATTGACATAAACTTACATCAAGTATGTTATTCGTCCTTGATTTGGATTCTATCTACTTTGCAGTCGTCCTTCCTAGTCCCGTTCGACAGAAATGACCAACTTGTCAAAATAAGTGCAGTACGTAGTCACAATGGCTGATGTATACGCAACATTTCAAACCAAAACTTGCAGATAAAATAGATATGATTTTCTACAAGAAGTGACTTGATACTTTGACAGATGTACAAAGCGACTAAGGAAAGGTATCAGGTGTGCAACATGAACAGCTTTTATTGCCTCAATTACATATCACTTCTTCTAAAATAGTATCTTCTAATTTTGATACTTTCCCCTGTAATCTGACTAAGGTCAGAGAAAAACACATCTGTTCAACGGATTTGACCAATTTTATAAAATTTTGTGTTCACAAAATTTTACACTGCAATACCGCCTATCTTTATCATCGTCGACGGCAATAGTAGCGCACAACGAAGGCTCAAATTTGGCATCAGATTAGCATTCATACTGAGCTCGTCTTTAGCACACTTCACTCATACTTGTCTGTAACAGTTGCTGAAAATTGAAATAGTGTGTTGACTCATCGCAACATCGTAAGACCTTACATCACTACAATGACAATAGGTAATGTATTTGAGAAAGGATTAGGAGTTTACAAGGTTCTAAAAAGTTCAAGAAAATTTTATGGTAGAGATGAATTAAGCAATTTTTTTGTATAGTACAGCATACTTAGCTTTAGTTTGCCTGACAATAATCAAAAATCCTTCTCGCAAAATATAGAGCAGATATGTTTGCCATATGAGACAAAGAACGGAGATAAACATATATGACAGCAAATTATAATAGTTAGGCTTTACTTGTGAAAGTATGACACTCAGAGTAGTGAAAGTGTGTCATGATGAATTAGGTCATGTAACAAGTTAAGGTATAGTGCCCGTGCCTGAAATGACTCTACCTTGTTAAAATAGTACTATACCAGCTATATCAGGAAGCTCGGTTCGGATGGAAACTTGCATCGTTCGAATGAAAATTATGCATCCAAATGGTCATCAGTTAAAACACATATGGCTTAGTAAATTATATACGGATATCGTTAATAGTCGCGCCAGCGGCTTACTGACTACGCATGCGCATATTCATAATATACTGTGCGAGCAACCGGAAGTGTACCCTTCTTTTATGGGCGACGCCATGTTTTTTTTTTTGAGTACTCGTAAATAAACAAATACAAAACAAATTACTATTATCTAACATGCCATTTATAAAATATACGTCTTTTATTAGCCAGTAAATGTTATTATGCACCTTGTCGCTGATACAAAATATCGTTAATATAGATAAGGGAGAAAACTGTCGTGCATATGAATGGGGGCATACGCAAAGAATGCTGGGATTGAATTTAGAAAAGCCCCCCCTGTGTCAATAATTAGATTCAAAAATTGCCAGTTTTTAGACGGAACGCTATAGTTTTCAGCTTGCAAGTGGAAGGTGGGCAGTGCGGTTACCATTGCAATGATGATGATTGCATAATACGTCCCTTGTTTAACGCAATAGGCTCTTATCATCGTAAAAATTGCCAATTTTTGTCCAAATTTTTTACACGTTACAGAAAATCTATACCTGCACTGCTGCAGTGTTTGACGTCGTGTACGTACGTGAACTGCTTTCATCAAAGGGAAACTGGGCATAGTTGTCATAGAAACGTTTCTGAAGTAACAATTAATTACATTTTATCATGAATCAATACAAATAACATTGCTAATCTTAACCCCTGGCGCGAAACCAAGGGCTGAGCCCTATATAATATTAGGTGATCTCATTGCCACGCACATTTATAATATAAGGTACACAACTGTGTACTGTACTATGCCACTCGTTGATTTAAGACTTGGTTATCACTAATTTCCTCTTCTGTTCAGGCTTGTGGATCAACTTAGGCCTTTGTACAATAGATTCGTTTTGGAAGAAATACTAAGAATATAACTTTGACAATGTCCATTATCAGTCAGTGATTCGGCCTGCGGACAAGTTTTGCCGAGCAAAAACAGTTGCAGTAAATGTGCTTGAGAAAAGGTCTACCTCACACCCTCTTACAGATGTGGAAAAAAATCTAGTGCTTATTTATCGTTTCACATTCGTTCTGCAATACATAAACCACCTTAAAGTCGAGCACAATTGCAAGTAACGGTGATGTCATGTTTCCAATTATGCGTATTGGCATTCGGGAATATTTTGCACGCTCGAAATAGCAGTTTCCCTGGTAAGTAAACTCCCCACATCAGCGGAAATGAATTTGTTGTAATACGTCAGATATATCGCCAAAATTTAGAAATACATCAAATCACACCTAGGTTGCGAGTATTCTTGAACGACGACCATAAGGCGATTTACGATATTTGACAAGCAGCCTAGCTGCACACGCTAACGTTGCAGTCATCTCTCTAGTCGTTTAGCTTATTGACATGGTAAACATTGAGCATGTTCGAAATTGCAGTTTCGCTTAAATTTCTCTTACCTATGGAAATTTATTATTTTATTTTGATTTTAAACTTCGTTACATGCATTACCCTAATTTAAAATTACATCAAATCACACTTTGCTGGCGAGAAGTCTCTAACGATTTAAACGGAATGATTACTGTTACAACTTTTTCAAGCTCAATGCTAAGTGTAGAAATAACTGCCAGAGTGCTTAACCAAACCTAATTCTCGAAAGCTCGACTGTTAACAACGTGTAAGTCACGGATTACAGAGTTGACTTACCTTACTAGCAATACAGTGTACATTTTTGACCTCACATCGGCCATCGCTTTGTGTATTTTTGCTAGTTGCATGTGTTGCTGACTTTGTTTCACTTTTGTTCATCACATTTTACCAATATCCTCGGTGCATTACATAAAATGTCCTCGGTCGTTATTTCTTATTTCCTCTAAATATCATACCGAATGAACGTTTGCCAGAATATTATTTTTGATTTGAAACTTTCATCGACACTTTAGGTCGGGCGCAAGACCAAGCGAGGACACTAATGCAGAGAAAAATTGTACTATTGGTAGTGCTCGGCGGACGCAGAACACAAAGTCACAATGGTTTAATTGAACTTTTGCGTCAAAATGACAACATCGGAAGATAGACTATTCTCTTATAAATTTGGGCTTTATGCTCGAATATATCCGGCGTTTCCCCTCCGTGTGAAACGAACGTCTACTTTTATTGTTTCTTACTGCTAGTGCTGCGAACATCGTAACATCAAATGTTTTGATTACATATTCATTGACGCAAAAGAGGTTGCACTGATTTCGTTGGCATGATCTTCATTTTTATTTTCAGTAGTAAAAAGTTACCATCATGAAATTGAAAACAACAGTTTTAGTTTCTTTCGTGGACTTGTACTAAATGAATTAAAAATGTGAAAACTTTTGATGAAGCATTGAAAGTATGCGACTTCTTTAAGAAATTGTAACATAATATACAAGTAATGGCGACTTGAGGAATTGTGATGATTAGACGATAACATGCAGTGACCATATGACGATTTGCAATTCGATATGAGGGCATCAAGATGAAGCAAAATGACTTGCCATGGTTCAGCTTAACCTAGAGTACCTGTAGCTCTACATGCAGAACTGTGTGTTGTTACCGGCTACCAACACCGTGACACGAATTAGTGCGCAGAGCTTGTTGCAGAAGAGGTTAGCGTATTATTACCAGCAATACCATTCCCCAATGTAATTTACTACCAAACTTTCGTTTTTAGATTTTCTGAGTATGGCATGAAAAGCAATTTGTGCAGCAAACAAACCCCTACTCTAACTGTCCGAGATTGCTGGAATAATAAAATCCTTATCATGTTCTCCATCAGTATTCCGAAGATACAAGTCTTGTATATGATGCTATGCGCTGTATTAGGATCCTTCAACTGTGTTGCCTAGCCTTGCGTCTATATCGCAACATGTTACAAAGAAAGTTTTATTCTTTTGCTGGGAATAATAGAATCTCATAACCCAAATGACCAGTAACTGTGTCAGCGACTTTTCTTCTTCCTTGCCATCTTAGTAGTTTTCAATGTCACTAACGCGAAGTTCGTGGCGAGTTCCACTGCCTATACCTCAACTATAGGCCTGCTACAGTAACTCCTACGGACGAGATGTCCTGCAGAAAAAAATGACTATATGTTTCAAGTGGCCTATATTCAGCAGTTATTTAAAATTCGACCGTCTTTTGCGAGTCTGTCATCAACAATGTGCAACATTATCCGAAGACGTGCAATATTATTCAATATCGTGACAAAGCTGTCGCCTGCTACGTTGACCTGCTTACTTTGTAGTTCCTGTCAGTGTATTACTCATCGTACCGTTGGATGATATTTTGCGAATGGACAGAAATACAAAAAAAATTATATCCAAAGAAAATATTATTTTGCTCCTTTATTTCGACAGAACCTTATAATACCATTAACAAGGGAGATCAATATTGCCCTCTTTATAGGCAAGGCATCACTCTCTTCGCATTGATAAGCATATGCTTGGTAAAGCACCAATTTTCGAACCCCCGTATCATGGTGATGTGTATTGGCTTGTGAGTCGTACATTCGAATACATTGAAATTGTAAGATCCAAAAACTGTGTCGTATTAAGTGTAACGTCTTGTCTTTTTATGTCAGCGGATTGAGGGCGCGCTTGTCAAATCGTTCGTTCAAAAGAATTACAAAGCGAAAGTCCACGTAGTGTTTTGGCTGTCGCCTTCAGAAAAGATGGCCAGATACTGTATACATCTTCTTTCCTGCTGCTACATGGCACATTTTGTGTGGAATACACCAGGTTTGAGAACTCAGTTCGGAGATGTAATGACGTATAATACTAAAAAAGACTACTTTATCACTTAAACTAATTGTAGGCAGATTTAATCCACATCTTTAAGGACGCCAAAATGAGTGATTGCGCTTTCAGCATATAATAGCAAAAACGTTCATTAACAAATATCTAAACTTACTTTCGCAACAAGCTTTCTATCGACAGCTTAAGATTTATCAACAGATAATGTGTTTTTGCGAATCAAAACTTTCAGTAAATTACCTACAGTCACTGAAAGTACGTCGAATAATATCTTAACTTGCAAAAAAAAGTATGCTATCTAAGCAAACGAAATGTACACCAGCGTTCTCTCTCTTTTAAGTATCGAAGATGAATTTGTAGATATTTGCACCTTTTTTTGCTTTGTTGCGATTCACCCTCTTAATGGAGGGTCAACATACGGTCTTTGATACATTTGTCATTGTCACTCTTTTGTTATCGATATTTTATATTTGCTTCGAGCAAAAACGTAGTCGAGTAGAGGATAAAGATACGAACGAACATGGTAAACTAATAGACAAAACATTCAGTGATTTGCTACAATTGCAGGAAGGAAGGATATAATGATCAGCACATTTATTTGGTTGAGGCGGGAAAATAAATGAATCAATAATCAATAAATCCATCAATAAATAAATAATGGCACAATGATGTTTAATATTATTTCTCTGTAAATTCAAATTTCTCCGGAATATTCACACTCACATTTTACAAATTGAATACTTGTCATCTCAGCATTCAATGTACTGTCAATTTCGAAATGTCACTGCCAATCCGTACATGGAAGTTGCAGTGTAAGCAAGAGTGTACGACAAGTGATTTAAATGGCCCTTTCATTTTTCATTTATAAATCCTGTGTGACAGCACCACAAGCATAATATCACAGTTGTTGGTTTCAAGAATTAAAAAGATTGTGAGACAATGATAATATATACGAGCATCACTTGATAATACTAATAATTTCAACAATGCAGTACAGCCTATGTCATTTCACTTAAGTAAGGTTCGTATCACAATTGCAGACGATCATCTTTTTGAAACAAAACTTGCTAATCGTTTTTCGTAAAAAGCTAAATGTAACTTTTATACTAGATATCACGCACACACTCATGCACATACAGACACACACATACATACATACATACATACATACATACATACATACATACATACATACATACATACATACATACATACATACATACATACATACATAGATAACGCCATTTATCATCATCGAGTTCAATTAATATAGTCGTACTGTATTTAAACGATTATGATAAATAGCCTACTCTATAGTTTTCTACATTGCACCTTACATTTATCAAAATGCCCTCAATATATTAATATTTTCAGACCAATAGGAGATTCATATTCAAAGTATTCATATACTCTAGGCTCTAATAATACATATATTAATGAATGATAAATATACGTTATATTTCTCTTACATCAAGTCATATTTCTTCTGAACTTGAAAAAAAGTGCACCATCGTTTTTAATATAAAAGAAATAAAGGCTATTTTACACATCGTTCCTACCTTTGTTGGTTATATACAATATAGTGATTCGATCAACGAGGTTTCATGATAACGAGAAACATGGCGAGAGACCGATGAATCTATAGTGCTTTGACCCTGTTACTGTTAACGTAACGAGCACTAAATACGCTAAGTACATGCCCTAAAACCAAACATCATAGCGTCCAGAACTCTGGTTGATGCCAGGTCTCTTCCTTGTCGGTCACAGATGATGCCGCCATCATCGTTTACGTGATCTAGTTTGTGCGCATGAGTAGACGGCATTTTCGGAGGTTCAAATAGTTGCGGTTACTTATTCAATCCAACCAAATCAAATTACTTTACTGTCCATTAACGAAACGCGCACAAATGAAACATTTTCTTTAGGCACCACAAAGCTTCCAACTTACAAATTTTAGAACACACATACACACAATCTGAAAAAAATCAATGAACTGGCCACAGCTGAGGGAATGAAAGACTTTTGTACACAATTTTCGGGCAAAGAGTACCTTGAGTCGTCGACCAGACGGGAGAATTTTGAATTATGTGTTGAGTGGATGTTTTGCATCCTGATGAGCCTGAATGGCTCACATCTTCAAAGATTGGTAGTATACTACCGAAAGTTGCTATTGTTTCATACCAACAATCCTTCCTGCCAGATTGACGACTTTTGTTAATCTCATTTTGTCCTTAAATGACAGGTTCCCGTACCGACATACAATATCAAACGTTACAATACTCTTAACAAGTGAACGATATATAGTTATTAAACAATCTTGCTGACATATCTAGAAACTCATTCAGCAGTCGGCTCATTATACAACAAAAATCAACTCACGATACCGGATACTTTTCGAGTTTGTAGAAAATTATAACGTTAAACAAGTTTGGCACTCTTCCATGGAAAAAATCGTTAAAAGCAATTATCTTGAGAAAATATCCGAGTCTCTTTGAAAGTTTTCTTTCAAGGGGGCATTCGTCCACTGAATAAATGCGAAGATCAAGTTTAACTCTGTTCCCATGCATTGCGTTGTGCAATGTGATTGTGAACACTGAATACGAAATTTAACTTAATCTGTGACTCATACTTCATTTGGGTAAGGAACGTTTCACTGGTAAGAATGCTGAATTCGTAATCTCTAACACCCAATAATGAAGTAGAGATTTTGACTGTAACAACTGGCATTAACATTTATCCAATTAACAGTTTTCATCTCCCTGAATACAGATATCTGTGTCAACAAGTCAATCATGACGTGAAGTCTTTCACTGATGCTGTTTCATTCCTTTTGATTGCAGATTCATTATAAATAAATCTCTTTGTACACATTGCTCAATGTGCACGTGACTAAATGGAGTCTCAGAATACAGATCAGTTTTTTATCCAAATGGGTTAATAAATCGTGATAGGTATGCAATAGAATGTTACAGCCCGAACATATGGCTCGCGGGACTCGTAAAAGTTTTAACTCTTGTTCTTGTTGAAGTCGAGGAAAAGGTTTTATGCACCCTCCAAAGAGTACAGGAAATTTTGATAGTCATTTTATAGCATACGTTTGCTGACTGTGTTCCAGAGTTTTTGTATAAGCCAATTCAATATACCTAGAAATTAACAGTCTATCCTTCTATCAGCTGGGTAGCAAAACTTCATAACAAACACACACTATTTTTATTTGTTGCTATTGGACACTAAATAACATAATTTCTCGAAATGTTTATCTACCCTGCAGCAATTTGAATATTTTACAGTGTCTGCAGAAACCTTTGCTTTCTCCTTCTTTCAATTATCCTCTTTATAAAAAAAAAGACATTTAATGCTCAGTACACAATAGTACAAATCATACTATAGTAAGACAGATTTTATTGAAAATTTCTTGATTTTCTCAAAGTCTCTGGCTGTTTTAAAATTGAAACAATGATATCATGAAGAATACTGACATCCATCATAAATTCGTGCCGCACACAGCGTCATAAAATAGGGATTGAAATACAGCATGTTACTCATAACTCATGTAAGTATTAAGCAAAAGGCAGTAAAAGTTAAAGAATAGACTGACTCTTCTATTCATCTTAACTTGCAAAAAAATGTTTGCTATCCAAGCAAACGGAATGTACACCAGCGTTCTCTCTCTTTTAAGTATCGAAGATGAATTTGTAGATATTTGCACCTTTTTTGCTTTGTTGCGATTCACCCTCTTAATGGAGGGTCAACATACGGTCTTTGATACTTTTATCATTGTCACTCTTTTGTTATCGATATTTTACATATGCTTCGAGCAAAAAAGTAGTCGAGTAGAGGATAAAGATACGAACGAACATGGTAAACTAATCGACAAAACATTCGGTGATTTGTTACAATTGCAGGAAGGAAGGATATAATGATCAGCACATTTATTTGGTTGAGGCGGGAAAATAAATGAATCAATAATCAATAAATCCATCAATAAATAAATAAATAATGGCACAATGATGTTTAATATTATTTCTCTGTAAATTCAAATTTCTCCGGAATATTCACACTCACATTTTACGAATTGAATACTTGTCATCTCAGCATTCAATGTACTGTCAATTTCGAAATGTCGCTGCCAATTCGTACATGGAAGTTGCAGTGTAAGTCAAGAGTGTACGACAAGTGATGTAAATGGCCCTTTCATTTTTTATTTATAAATCCTGTGTGACAGCACCACAAGCATAATATCACAGTTGTTGGTTTCAAGAATTAAAAAGATTGTGAGACAATGATAATATATACGAGCATCAGTTGATAACACTAATAATTTCAACAATGCATTACAGCCTATGTCATTTCACTTAAGTAAGGTTCGTATAACAATTGCAGACGATCTTCTTTTTGAAACAAAACTTGCTAATCGTTTTTCGTAAAAAGCTAAATGTAACTTTTATACTAGATATCACGCATACACTCATACACATACAGACACACACACATACATACATACATACATACATACATACATACATACATACATACATACATACATACATACATATATTCATACATACATACATAGATGACGCCATTTATCATCATCGAGTTCATTTAATATAGTCGTACTGTATTTAAACGATTATGATAAATAGCCTACTCTATAGTTTTCTACATCGCACCTTACATTTATCAAAATTCCCTCAATATATTAGTATTTTCAGACCAATAGGTGATTCATATTCAAAGTATTCATATACTCTAGGCTCTAAAAATACATATATTAATGAATGATAAATATACGTTATATTTCTCTTAAATTATTAAAAAGTCATATTTCTTCTGAACTTGAAAAAAGTGCACCATCGTTTTGAATATGAAAGAAATAAAGGCTATTTTACACATCGTTCCTACCTTTGTTGGTGATATACAATATAATGATTCGATCAACGAGGTTTCATGATAACGAGAAACATGGCGAGAGACCGATGAATCTATAGTGCTTTGACCCTGTCACTGTTAACGTAACGAGCACTAAATACGCTAAGTACATGCCCTAAAACCAAACATCATAGCGTCCAGAACTCTGGTTGATGCTAGGTCTCTTCCTTGTCGGTCACAGATGATGCCGCCATCATCGTTTACGTGATCTAGTTTGTGCGCATGAGTAGACGGCATTTTCGGAGGTTCAAATTGTTGCGGTTACTAATTCAATCCAACCAAATCAAATTACTTTACTGTCCATTAATGAAACGCGCACAAATGAAACATTTTCTTTAGGCACCACAAAGCTCCCAACTTACAATTATTAGAACATACATACACACAATCTGAAAAAAATCAATGAATTGGGTATAAAATTCTGAGTTTTAAACGGCCACAGCTGAGGGAATGAAAGACTTTTGTACAAAATTTTCGGGCAAAGAGTACCTTGAGTCGTCGACCAGACGGGAGAAATATGGTTTTCTTGTACAGGTTTCCCTTTTTCCATCACCTATTTTTTCTCTAGCTTTGGATGATATCTGAAGCCCGATGGAGTATTAGTGAATGAAAAAAGTGTATCGCACAAATTGATCTGTGTGTGACTACAGTGTCATTGGTCTATGATGACAACAAAATGCGGTGCCTCTTCAATAAGACCACCGAAATATCCAATCTGTGTATATCTTAATTGAATATAAGAGTGCCTTCTAGATTAAGAATAATTCTCAGAGAACAATCAAACTGAAATAAATCAAAGGAAGATACAGAAATAAGAAATTAAATTAACTTTACACTCAGAAGACTCATGGGTCAAAAGTGAAATGCATTGGTCCAGCTGTATGATATCTCTCAGTGCACGCCATCTAACGATACTAAACATTTACTTCATTTACAAGATCTTATTTCAACAACAAAACCTTGACGCACCGAATGTGGAAAATTAATGGTTTTGAACAGTTACTAATTTACTCCAAAATGCATATATACAAGGACTAAAGCATCTAGACATAGAAGCTTAAAATCTTACAGATTTGATTGCAATCAGGGTCAATAACGGTTCGGTCAGTTCTTGATAACATATTGTCCGGAGAGACATTTCCTTGACCTATACAGTGGCATTACCCACACACAATAGAGCAGGGTCGGTGAAGTTCCCTTCAAGTTGATAACTCATTCAGCAGTCGGCTCATTATACAACAAAAATCAACTCACGATACCAGATACTTTTCGAGTTTGTAGAAAACTATAACGTTAAACAAGTTTGGGTCTCTTCCACGGAAAAAAATTGTTAAAAGCAATTATCATGAGAAAATATCCGAGTCTCTTTGACAGTTTTCTTTCAAGGGGGCATTCGTCCACTGAATAAATGCGAAGATCAAGTTTAACTCTGTTCCCATGCATTGCGTTGTGCAATGTGATTGTGAACCCTGAATACGAAATTTAACTTAATCTGTGACTCATACTTCATTTGGGTAAGGAACTTTTCACTGGTAAGAATGTTGAATTCGTAATCTCTAACACCCAATAATGAAGTAGAGATTTTGACTGTAACAACTGGCATGAACATTTATCCAATTAACAGTTTTCATCTCCCTGAATACAGATGTCTGTGTCAACAAGTCCATCATTACGTGAAGTCTTTCACTGATGCTGTTTCATTCCTTTTGATTGCAGATTCATTATAAATAAATCTCTTTGTACACATTGCTCAATGTGCACGTGACTAAATGGAGTCTCAGAATACAGATCAGTTTTTTTATCCAAATGGGTTAATAAATCGTGATAGGTATGCAATAGAATGTTACAGCCCGAACATATGGCTCGCGGGACTCGTAAAAGTTTTAACTCTTGTTCTTGTTGAGGTCGAGGAAAAGGTTTTATGCACCCTCCAAAGCGTACAGGAAATTTTGATAGTCATTTTATAGCATACGTTTGCTGACTGTGTTCCAGACTTTTTGTATAAGCCAATTCAATATACCTAGAAATTAACAGTCTATCCTTCTATAAGCTGGGTAGCAAAACTTCATAACAAACACACACTATTTTTATTTGTTGCTATTGGACACTAAATAACATAATTTCTCGAAATGTTTATCTACCCTGCAGCAATTTGAATATTTTACAGTGTCTGCAGAAACCTTTGATTTCTCCTTCTTTCAATTATCCTCTTTATAAAAAAAGACATTTAATGCTCAGTACACAATATCACAAATCATACTATAGTAAGACAGATTTTATTGAAAATTACTTGATTTTCTCAAAGTCTCTGGCTGTTTTAAAATTGAAACAATGATATCATGAAGAATATTGACATCCTTCATAAATTCGTGCCGCACACAGCGTCATTAAATAGGGATTGAAATACAGCATGTTACTCATAACTTATGTAGGTATTAAGCACAAGGCAGTAAAAGTTAAAGAATAGACTGACTCTTCTATTCATGAAAAACAATTTTTGTTATAATCGGTTTATTGTTTAGGTCAATAAAATTGGAAACGTAATCGACAGATATCAAAGATGTGATTTTCAAGCGGCTGTACGCGTTGCGTAATTAGTCGATACGGGTACTAAAATAGTTGGTACCGTTAGTGTTCTTTGTTTTTAGTATACTAAATGTACATTTCAAAATAAGAAAGATCGGTAACATTTCTATCAAAGAAATAATAACAGTCGGCCATGTAAACTGCGTAACAAGTCATTATTGATAAATTCACGAGAGCATAAAAACTCACAGCTCGTGCTCTTTAATATACATAGTATCATCTTTTCCAGTATTGATAAATCAAAAGGAGCATAAAAGCTCAGAGCTCATGCTCTTTAGTATGCAAAGTATTCTCTTTCCCCCGATGCCATAGAATATCAAATCATTTTATGCTCTGAGTTGCATTTATCATTTTACCGGTTTGATTGATTGATAATATTGATTGCGATGCTGATAAATCCGCATCTGTATGTTTCATATTCAATGTCTGTTCAAATAAATGACATATATGCAAAAACTGAGACCAAATTTGAAATGAATGTATGTGTGTACTGCTTGGTGAAATTATGTTAAGGTAGACTTCTAGAGGAGTACTTTATGATAAATCGGAAGATTTTCATAAGTGACATTGTAAGATTGTTTAAACTACTCTTAGTGATCGCCTAAGAATATAGCCGCTGAAAGTGTGACCCATTGTTGCAATTTATGTACATGTCCGAAAATCATCTCCCTATGAGCTGAAAGTTTTATCACATACTGTTGTTACGTCTCTTACTTTACGGTATCTGTGTTGAAGTACAGGTCCGGAATCGTATTGCTTTTCAGTAAATGAAGCTCACACACCAAGTTGTCGGTTGTAAGCATGACTTGAAATACTATCAAAACAGGATGAGATGATCTTTCAACTTTAAGCTTGAGTCAACATTAACGACGTAAACTTCTCTCATATTTGATTTATTTTTGGCCGATCGGTATTTTCGGAAACTGTATTTAAGGCCCCTTAAAACAGGCTTTTTGTGGACAACTCTCAGGACCTCGAGCAGCAAATATATGCCCTTACTTTCATGGTCAATCCACATCTGTATACTCTTACCCTCATTAAATAGTAAATCTTTGCTGTTTGCAGAATTTTATATTCTGTTAAACTTGGTGGCTACAATGAGACTGAACAGGCTCCGTATATGTTAGTTGCATACGAATCATTTAATTTTGGAGAAGGTGTCCAATGAGAATTTAACACCTGAAGGCGAGAAAGTGTTTACACATATCAATTACGCCGCGCCAGTGTGTAGAAAGTACTGCAAAGATATTAAATATGATATTTACCCATTCGGTAACAGTGACATTTAATTTAATCAACATTTTTGTTTCCTGTGTACCTACCCTATCACGTGAAGCACTTGGCTGATTAACAAGTTGTATATTCACTTTGCACACCAATAAAGATAAAACTCCATTTGTCAACGATAATGACGTGCGTAAGACTTTCAATGAGATGTACGAATGGTGAGTCGATAGGTACTACATCTTGTCATGGGCATTTGAAAATTAGCAGAAGTTTTTGTACAACAAAAATATAATTGAAATGATTACACTGATTTGAATTGTATTTACTTTAAAGTAAAAGGAGGAGTCTGTCGTGGAAATTCATGCTGACAGCCGTTTGATACTGATAGCGAACACTGGCATTATGAATGACATTCCTCATATTTTATAGTAGCATTCATTTAAAGGACGTTAAAGTAGAACGCACCTCGGGGACAGACATTCGGACTCTCAAACTTTGACAATTCTCTTCTGATATACCACATGTGGGGTTCATTTAAAGCTCTTGGTGAAAGAAAACTTTTCACCGGCTTGGTTTTTCGAAAATCGAAAATTTTTAATTTTCTCCATAGAGTTAACACAGGGATGGCGGCCATTTTGAATTTCTAATATCGGTAAATCTTTGGTAATTTGTTTCTCTAGTATCAAAATTTGCACGGTGACCCCTTATTTTTATTCTTGATTTTGAAAGAGAATGATTAAAAGATTCCTCGAGGAAAGTTAGAACAAATGTTTAAGTCGTTCACTTTCGAGGCGCATACTACCTTAAGTAGAAAAGAATGAAGATAAGAAATGGTAAACTCAAGTCCAAAAGATATCGCACACGATTCGAATAAGGTCACTTCCTGACCTGAACAAACCGCAGGAGCGTACTTTTCACACACCAGTCTGGAGATTGTTTTTCTTTCCGTTTTGCGTTGTCAACTCTAGCGTCGGCGGCTAAATAGTCCCGAAGTATTGTTAGCCCAAAATTCTTTAATTGATACAGATTTCGCCAAGTTTGCCGATCTGCTCTCTCGAACTCTGAGCGACCAAGTACTATTGTAGTGCCCAATAAATAGATCTGAGTCTGCGAAGAGGAGAAACAACCACGGTCATTTTATTTTTTCCAAGAATGTCAATAAAATATCCCTGCGCAAGGCAAATCTACCGATGAATGTAGAGTGCCGAATAGTACAAGTATGATTTGAGGCACTTCTTCTCGTCAATAATTATTCTTTTCTTCACTAGTTGGTTTAAGCTCAAGTTAGCTCATTTTAACCGAGAACGTTCATTAGAATTTTTCGAAAAGCTGAATTCAATGAGTTTAATTCAACAGGAAAAGTGTAGTATTTTCTTTTGTCATCTTACTTACAGAAAACAATACATGTATAAAACAATGTAAACACAAAATACACTTCGTGCGACATTCAGGATGACATATTGCCAAACATGTTCTACTCTCCTTCACGGATAGTAATAACATCTATTAAGCAAATACTGAGGATCTCCTTCAAGTGTACAATGATTGAAGCAATTTAGTCTCAACCCCTATGAAATGCTACTGGGTGGTGAGTTTTAAAGTGTGGAGTAAATTCACGTGTATGCAGGCTGAATTGAAGTTTGTTTCCTTACTATGGAGTGACTAGCAACTGCTTCGTCGTTGTTAGGGATGAGTTGCGTCAAAGCAGCAACAATCAAGGCGACTAGCTGACGGTAACAGTTAACAACCCTACCCAAATCTTAATACTGTATTGTGAAAGTATCACATGTCATCGTTAAGTTTTCGGAACCACCTCAGGGGTAATTCCTTCAATTTTAAAATGCCTTCTTTAGAATATGTGCCACTTGTTTTGAAACACCTTAAACTTTGTTAACAAATTAAGTTATTATCATCTGATTGACGTTGTCAGGGAAATTAGGCTTTTCTCCAAATGGTCATCACAGGGTATAGCGGCCATAGTGAATTTCATATAAGTTAGTAGGTAAATCTAAGGTAATTTTGTATCACAAACTTTGCAAAATTTGTAATCATGATGTCGATAATGAATGTTCCAAGTTTCCGTAGGAATCTTATAGAAAGAAGTTTTAACTTCCTTTGTCGAAGCGCTTGACCTTAATTGATCGGTAATGACATAGGGAAGATATAATTACCGAATTCGTTAAAGACTTTAGCTTGACAGAAAGATAAACTGAATGGTATATTAGATTATATTTGATGAATGCATAATTCATAGTCAAAGCTAACGTTATCGTAGAAAAATACAGTTTTCTGCTTATGAGTCGACATGTGAACTTACTGATGCAGATTTGTTGTTCCAAAAGAGACCAAATGTAAGGGTCGTCCATCTCTTTCGCATATCCATTACTTGTCATGTTCTCAGCTGAGAAGGTTTTTGCAACTCCTAAACTTCTGAGTACCTGCATGATGTTCTACAAAACAAAATGTTGCATTGTCCATCACAACTATTGGCAATATAATAGAAGTAAATATATTCAAAGTAATTCCTCTTAATCAACACTATTGGAGCAAACTATGTACTTCAAAAGGCTATATTGACATTTTTGCAAAGAGAGTGTCTGTCTTAGATAAATGATGTGTCAATTAGTTGCACTATCGTGCAGTATAGTAGAAATTGTAAAACAATACATACCCTTCCACTGTGTTTTGGGGAAAGGGGACCAAACAATGAACTGCAAAGATCAGGCTAGGTTAAACATCAAAAGTCTCAACTGGCCCGTTAAAGCCAAATAGGGACAAATGTCACGATTTGCGGTGTCCTTGATCCAAGACAAAGCTTTAGAATAGCGGACCAGCAAGATGTCCTCGTTGAACTGCCGCCCACCCTTTGAATTTTGTGGAGCGCTGTTTGGCCACTCGTCCAGAATTTGGTACAGACGTACCGTGGCGTGAATCTACAAAGTACAGGCCCTACAATATTTGCCTTCAATATCAGGTTTGGAAATCTGCATTTTTGGCTCAATACTTAGGTCACAAATAAATTCCAAAAATAATATGCAAGTAATATGCGGTCACGCGTTAATGTTACAGTCAAAAAGTCAATTTATGATTTTTTTTAAAATCAAGAGTCAGCATAAGCAAATAGTGGGTACAAAGAGTATACACGTGTACCTTCAAATTAGCATAGTTTAGATGATTCTGCATTATCACCCACAACATAACTCTCTTGCTCAGAAGTTTTATAATCCACCAAACTAATTTTATTTTAAATTGCATCGATTCACTCAGGCTGTACCATCCACCTTAGGGAACATTCCCAGCAATATTTACTCCCACACATCCCATTCGCTTAAGAGGGCGGGTCCATAGAACATACCACATCTCGCCAACACGATTCGTTTTGGACGTCCAGTAAACTCAGTTAATTTATTACGAACAGCCTCAAAGCATCCAATCAAGTGAACCTCCACTGGCCCATCCTCCATGTTTACCTATGCGCTGGACACATGGAGGGGCTGAAGTGTATGACATGGTTTAGACTAAGTGTACCGGACAAGTCCGTGCTCAGCGGCAAACACAAGGATAATATAAAACGGGAGCCTGTTGTTAATTCACATTTTTAAGTCAAGAGACACTGATGAACGAAAACATGGAGATTAAGAGGAATAACTTCACGAAGGTTGAGATAGAAAAGAATAACGTTCACAACCGCAGGATATGGGACCGGATTTTATTTGGGCGAGAAGCGGTATATTCTGTGGGACAGTCCTGAAAAGAGACGGGTATATACGTGTTAATATGGATGAGAAGGTTTCCATATACTGGACTGAGGTGTATTTTGTCCTATGGGCGGTAGTGCCTCACTTGACGAGTGCGTGTAAGAATATGATATGACTGAATGAGTACATGACTACTAATTAAGGCGATGCTGAAGATGATAATGTTGCATGATAATGGTATTTGAAAGTGACATTTGAAAATCGATAGCCTTATTGATCTTATTTTGGGTCTGGATCTCTTCTACTGCTTTAGTGAAATATAACATAAGATTTGTAAAAAAATAAATTACATACCAATAAAGGAAGTAAGCTGCAAGTGGTGGCCGAGTAAAATGATAAGTGTTCAATATGACCTAAATACCCCAAAACTTCGAATACATTCGAACAGTTGGCGCTCAACCATTAGGCAGTAAGTCGATATACATTAGAATTTTAAATTAACACAGGCGAAATACATTTAAATGGAAGACCTTTACGCAGAAACAAAAAAAAACAAGGTGCTCCATTCCAAATGTTAGAGAATACATCTTGAAATGATATTATGTTTATTTGTCAATGGTGTGTAAATTTTGATTCGTAAAAGCTGTCATCACAATACAAGTCGTCTTCTTCTCACGTGGAAATCTTGCTAATAGCTAAAAGCCACCCACAAACGATGGCATGAATGCAAGTTTTTATCAAGCGGAATTGAAGGAATATAAGTCACGCTATAAAGCTAGTAGATTGTGATAAAAATGAACTGACAGACGATAAAGTTCAATAGGTATTCAACGATTCAGTCATTCCTAATTAAAATTGTATAACATTAAAACCCCATAATCGTGGTGAGAGGTAGCAGTCTGAGAATAGGATTTCGATAACTTACCGTTGACATTGGTGGAGTTGCTATGTACACTTGTGTTAAATTGTTGGCTTTCATAAAATTCTGAATAGACTTAGCGACATGGTGAGTGGCATTCTTCATTAGTCTAAGGTCCCGCGTGTAGTATTCACATTTTGGATTTTTCGCATTGGAGAAATTTTCACAGAAGCTTTTGTATCTGCAAAATACACACATTAATAAAATAAATTCCGGGACTCTTAGTAAAAAGAATACATAAAATGAACCGTTTCCCTGTCTTTAACAATGAGAAACAGAGAAACATTGCAATTTCAACTGTGCGGTGTTTTTCCACTCAAGTACAAACTTGAGATTGTTTCTAGAGCAAAATCGTTTAATAGAAAATTGTATTGGTAAGAGGAATGTTGATGATACTTTCATCATCTTTGGAGTTTGCTAAAGAAGAACCGTTAGCAGTTCAGAACAACTGCCAACTGGGCAATTTCCGAAGAGACGTCTAACCATTTGAATATTCTAGGACGCGTAAGAGAGTCGGCGTTGTTGTCTGCAGTCAAAGACGAGTGATAGCAGACGGCCTTCAAATTTTTAGTATTATGGTAAATTTTCAATAAGGTTCAAACTCACAACGTACGGCATAAAGTCACCTTGTGGAGAAGCCATAGACAAAACCGCTCGTCCGAATCCGAGTCTAAAAAAGAGCGGTTCAATAACCAAGCTATTAACTTCGTGTTATGGCCATGTACAGCTGAGCGCGCGTGGTCACGTCAGCAGCAGCCTAGCACAAGCGCACGAATTATTTTCAAATAGTCCCTGCCGTCCTTCACCAGCGTCAGTGTAAAATAAAGGTTTACTCAAGGAAAACTGGGTCTATGCATGTGATAAAGTATAATCCTCCCTTATCGCGGAATCGTGATTCCTCTTGTAGCGCCACCTCCTCGTCTGCGGCTCTGCGTCCGCGACGCAGCCACACTCGTTCGGAATACAGGGGGTTAATATAGGTATCGACTGGCCGTATTCGATTAACGCATACTGTACATCTGTTTGCCCTCGGGATTGAGAGTCGCCATGGCAGCATGTTTCCGTCGGTGTATGGCAATTTGTCGGCGACTTTCAGGCGGTTAGGCAACAAACGTGCTTACTGAGTTTTCAAATCGGGGCCAGCCAGCATGTTTGTGAAGAAAAACAATCATGAAAAACCACCGAAGAAGCAAAGAGTGTCGACCTTTGCAAGAGGCATGTTACCTTGGTAATCAGATAAATCTGAAGTACTGTCAGTGGTATTATTTCGAGTATTGACTTATCACATGCATTAGTACCTTCCTATCCAAAAATATCCGAAAACAGAAATTACCATGCCCATAAATCATGGTAACCATAAACGAAATCTGTGACACTGAATTTTAATGTTAGATATTTTGATTTGGATTATACTGTTAAAACAAGAGTCAGAGCCAACAATTAGGAAATGTCTTATCTAATGTACAACCAGAAGGTTTAACAAATCAGTCAATTTCACATTGCAGTGATCACTGAAGTGAGGGCTTCTTTCAAAAGAAAATGGCCGAGAACAATATTTTGTCGATAGATCAGTTACAACACCATGTCCATCACAGCTTGGTTTTCACAATGACTGAAGACATTTACTTGACATACACCTTCACAACGTAGGTTTCGTTTGCCACAGACAGCATCAGGCAAAAAATGAAATTATGCAAATTGATATACGTTCAAAAAATTTCAGTAGCTCCCTCCCTGTTTTCGGATGTAGTTTCTCACTGCTCTCTCTGTCGTTCGAAATAATTTGTTGATTTTCGCGTTACTTTCTAAAAGACAAAGTTGCGCAGAGGTCATATTGAAATTACTAAATGTAATTAATATACATGTCGTAAAGTAATGAATGAACTGCGCTGTAGACTTTTGCGTAGCGACAGTGACTGACAAAATGGTGCTCCGGGTAGAATGGCAGGCCTTCTAATATAGAAATAACGGGCGACGCACTGACAGTTAACGTTTATTTATGGGCAAGGGCGAGAGGAAAGCCAAAAATTAACGGGCGAGGCTTGCCGTGCCCGTTAATTTGGCTTTCCTCGAGCCCATGCCCATAAATAACCGTTAATGGTCAGAGCGGAGTCTGTTATTTCCATTATATTATCAACGAACCAAAGAAAACCGTCAAAATTTCCGAAAATTTTCGGAGCGAACGATAACTAGGCCCCAGAACTGAGCAATACGCGACAAAATGTCACGCGCGCTGTAAACAATTGGCAAAATCAGAAGATATTTTCAGAAAAAAAGTATCTCAACTTGGCCCACTAGTGCTCCATTTTATTTTGTTCTTGATTATGATTTACGTTTAAGCTGTAAAGTTACGAGTTGTTCATCTTATTATTCATATTCACGGGCATGTAAACAAACCAGTACTGTGTATTTGTGGTCAGTCACGTGGTTCAGCTCGACCAATTAAAATGCGATAGTCAGGGCATGGTAATATAATGCTGATTATCTGTCGATTTCTATTAAAAATTAAACTAAAATGTATCTTTGACCTTCAGTTTGCTTTATTTGTGCTCTGAACGTTACAGAAATTAGATTCTGTAAATTGTGTAGTTTTCTGCATATATAGACTTTAAATGCGTGGCAGCACTAGCGTGGACTGTTAAGGTGAAGTACTACGATTACGTCAAAATTAAGTTGTGGTGTCATTTTCTTGAAACTTTGCACAAATATTCTTTGAAGTTGTGCAAGTGCAAAAATGAAAAAAAAAATGGGGGTCACCACGCTTGTTTCCATAGAAACGGACGTTAAAATGGCGTCGTTAGAAATAAATAAAAATGATATAATTCACTTAAACTAAAGAAAGCAATCATAAAACGCTTAGCAAATGAGTTAATTTTAATAAATACCAAGACTTAAGATCCATATCTATCGAATGTATAGTTTTCATAATGTTTGTGAAGAAATTTTAACATAAATATCGATTACAAAATGACGATATCGAAATTATATCACTACATAATTTTCGAACTTTCTTCCTGTCGTTTTGAATGGTGTCATTTTGACCAAACTTGGCGAATAAACTCCTGACATAATACCATTTAGTTTACACTTTTAATAAAAGGGTGTCACCACGCTACTTTTTACAATATCTCCAGCTGAACGGGTAATTTGCGCCATATAAATGGGAGAGAAATGTTATTTTTCGCTCATATTGAATAAAAACCAGCTTCCTAGGGGGTCAAAATATGACAAGGTTATAGGTCACATGTATTTCTAAGACACTGGGTCAAAAAATTAGGTAAAAGCGCAATTTCAACAATGACAGGTGATGTTAAATACATGCGCTACAAAATAACCCATTTGCGGCAGGCTGGAGTTAAATCTGCGCAGAAACGTTCTAAAGCGTGTGCGCGTCCGAATTCGTCGCCCTTTCCTTAAGCTGTATCTTCGAAAAATACAGTCTGGTACTAACATATTTACAACATTTGGCAAGTGAAATCTGTGCGTTACACCAAAAAACGTTCGATTCACTGCCTGGCGATTTTATACGCATCAAAGTGATGTTTTAATTTTTCACTTTTAACCTTTTAAAATGCGCTACGTTCTCCAGTAATAGGTATTCATTGGGTAAATTGTTTAGTCATTTACTCACAAATCTTGACCTAACTGGTCCTTAGAGAGCATAAGCGTATATCAGCTGTTGATGTACTATGAGTGAAATATATTTCTATTTACATTTCTTGTGGCTTGTTCCTCCAGTGAACAGCGAGGTACGGCTGTCCTTTAAAGACAATTTCACGAATGCTGCTCGCTGAATTTTGGATATCAGGTGACAGTACCATATGCTTGGTGACCTTTTCAATGGTCGTGGGAGAGGAAGGTTGCACAGTGTAGTTAAGGATCCAAATTCCAACACATTTCATCGAAGATGCCGCCTTGAGTCGTTCAACTAGCTGATCTTCTGTCTCGGGTAGAAGGTCATGCTCTGGGAGTGCTACACCAAACGCAGAACTATAAAGTTTTGCAGACTTTTCATACGCATCAGCCGTATATTTACCTATTATAGGAGAAGCAATTACAGTTTCGACTGTCCTGTTGCATTTCTCGTCGAATTCTTTCACAGGGATAATATTCACAATCTTTTTTAACTGTTTGACATCAAATGTTTCTTCCAGTGTCCTTATCTTTTCCAGGTTTTCGTGCATGGTAAACATATCATGTTCAAAAAACATAACTGCGTTAACTATAGAACGATTTTGTGTAATTGAGTATCCCAGAGCAGTTCTAAAATACCCATACTGGCAGTTTGGGCCGCCACGTCCTATACCATTGATATAGAGCAAGAAGCGTGTAGATGATCTGGTCGCATCAACCTACGGGTATGATAAGATATGAGCAAAAAACACGATTGGAACTAATTTGGGAAAATTGGATGGTGAAGTAATGTCGATTTAATCTACAAATGTTATCTCATCCACTTTTATTTTTATATTACGCTCTTGTTTTTATTAGTAATTTGCGATATTGCAACATTCAGCTATGATGGCACCTAACACTTTTGAGAAATTCGCAAAATATGAAAATCTAATTTCCTTCATTAGTTCCAATCGTGTTAAAACAGACTGTTAGATTAATTCATTCAAGAAACAGCACTCTTGTCCAAGACACAGTCCACAACTTATCTCTGAGTCTCTCATTAAAACGCTTATACAGTATGTTATGAACATAAACACAACGATACCGCGTTGACTTCATTCTGAAATATTTGGAGCAGAGGACATCCGTCAATTGCGAGGTCCCTTTTACTGAGTGTTGCTCGCTGAATGTCGATATTAGGTGAAAATAATCATGTATGCTTTGATGACATTTCCATAGATAGTAAAAGCGCAAATAACTTCAAAATGTTGTTCTACAATAAACCAAATCACTTCATCAAAGTGTCCATTTATATTGATCTGTTGTGCATGGGAAGGTCAAATGATACTATCTGTTCGTACCGTATTTGAATGCAGAAATATTTATATCAGCCGTTCGTCCATACACAGTACATGCATACCATCAAAAGCCAATCCATCAATTAACTTGAGATTGTAAAATAATAAAAGAATTTTGAGGCTTCGAATGCTGAGGTCTCCCGAACAAATCTAGAACTTTCAACTTCAAAGATGCAGTCCATTTCATATAAAAAGCAACAAAACACAAACAAACTGTAAACTTACAAATTTAAGAGGTCCCCACTGCGACGAAGGTGACATTGAAGATGTCTCTGTATGTCCTTTGGCTGTTGTACCGGAATGGCCTCTTTTTTCGGCTCTCTCCGATGCCGCCATTTCTTCCGTCGGGTGTTGGTGGTGATGGTCGACTACTCTTTCAGAATAATTGTTTTCAATGTATAGCCAGAAAAAAGTAAAAATATAAACTGAAATTGATATTATCAGAACTGCAAGAAAGGCTCTAAGGAACATAGTCAATTTATCATGAAATATGTCAATAAGGGAACAAGAGCAAATGGGGTACCGGAGATCGCGTGTTTGATGTGCTTATATCACTAAAATAGCGTAGAATGTTTGTAGTGTAAAACTGAACAACGTACACTATATTCCTATAATAATACCGCATGCGCAGCATTGTTCAAAATGAAGCAATATAATATGACGTCGAAACAAATTCAAAAATTCAAACCATACAAGGTAATAAATAACCAGGTCCTTTAGTATTAAATATCAAAATAAAATAGTTACAGGTAGCGAAGAGCCATCGTAAACCATACTTACTTCGATGATATAATGGCGCCGCCACGTGTGCATCTCGCTGTCGTCACTCTCTATGTTGTCTGCAGTTTTCTAATATCCTCCCCTATGAAACGTCATGCCAAACTACAAGCAAACAACAGACTACCAATAGACACCACAACTGCTTCAGTGCATCACGAAATCTCAGCTGTCACTGAAATATACAGCAATCTCACTTCGCGGATGAATGCTTACCACCGTACTACGGCTCATATAGTAAGTAACAAGACTGCTTACTGGTATCTTGTTATGGTCACACTTATGCTGAGTGGTGATATTGAACGCTGTCCTGGACCAACCTTCAATTTATTTTATCAAAATGGTGAAAGTCTCTCCGGTTCTGATAAGCTGGAAACATTTAATGTTCACTTCAGTAGTGCTGAATATGACTTTATTGCAATTACGGAGACCTGGCTCCATGCAAGTATATCCGATAATGAAATCCTAAATGGACTCTACACTGTATACAGAAAGGACAGAGATTCTACAGAAACTGCTACTTCAAGAAAACAGCGAGGCGGAGGAGGGCACAATTTTACAAGTGGTATAGCCACAAACTGATGACGTCAAAATCGCCGTAATTGCGGCACTGACTAACTAATAAGGTTAAAATAATATAAATTTGCACTTTCTTCAAATCACTGTCACAATCTCCGACTGCTTAGTTTTTGTATCGGGTGAAGTACAGTGGGTGCCAGGAATTGGGGTTAGCTGACCAAAGTGTCAGAACGGAGCGAGCGAAGCGAGCGGAGTTCCGACAATTTGGTCAGCTAACCCCAATTTCTGGCTCCCACTGTACTTCACCCGACACAAAATCAAGCAAATGAAGACCATCACAGAGTTTTTAGGGTTAGGGTTAGTTAGTTCATGTGATCGCGGCAATAATTCCGTCTCATTCCGGGTACAATATGTCCCCTCTCACGTTTTATTCATCAAATTTGTTGTCATCTACAAACTGACCCCGACGGCAATGGCCATATTGACCCCTTTTCAATATAGCCGTTGCCAAAGACGGCACACAGTTACATAACAGAATTCAGAGTTCATTCAAATGCAAATAATAATCAATTTGACGGCCAAAAAATCTTTTTATGTTTTCATTTGCATTACTTCTTCTACAGACCGAAAATCACACCTGTACATTAGTTCAAACTCTGTTATTGATTGGTTTAATTTTTTGTCCACAAATTTGTTTCCTTTATCTTCGCGATATGCCTTCCAATAGATTTTCAGCCAGGCTGTATTATGGAAATTTATGAATAGTATGATGTAAACCAAAAAAAATCTATATTGAATTCAAGTTCCGGAAGTCCAAATACAGCTTGAGTCGACACAGTGACAGACATTTGGTGATTGGAGTCATTGGTCGCGATATTTGTGCTTCCTTTTTAATTACTATTGACCGGCGTACGTAATGCCAATGCTTTATCGATTTGTTCCTAAAGGTTCCAATATTATTCCGATGAATGGTAGGGGGCTTACTCTTCGTTGTCCAAGTCTCCTCAGTTCTCTCATTTCACCGCTAATCATTGTCTTCATTTTGTGGATCCTCAAACCTTCGCCCACACCAACACCTTTGAAGGCATGTGGATGCATGCCATGCGAAATTGGATTGGCTTCACACCTTCAGACTTATTTCCAACTTATCTTTGACTTTATGAGTTCATGTGGCGGAGGCGTTTCGGCGATAAAGCTAAGGCGTGCTTGTTCAACATATTTCAATTCTCTGTCCTTCAAGTTTACAGTCCCCTTCATCGATTAATTGCAACTCTGCACATAACACCATATTATGCCAAATGTTTTGAGACGGTCTAAAAACTAATATCACGCCTACATTGACAACTCAGGAGGCCACTGCTGCCGCTGATGTGTGACACTGGGAATGCACAAACCAGACCAAGTTCGTGCTAGTGACAATATATGCACCCTAAATCATTATATTGCGGCGAATTTTGTTTGCTTCTGTACTTAATTCACTTCGTCGATCGGCGGAATTTTTATAATGTAATTTTCGCGGCATATCCAACGAATTGTTGTTCACCTTTTCATCTACAATAGCAATGAAATATCGCATTACATACATGTTGAGTGACGAACCACTTTTATAAAAAAAAGTATCCTGTCAAAAACGGAACACACACCTTTCGTATTGTAAAAAAGGCAGCAAATGACAAATTCAATAATAAATGTCAAACACAAAGTTTTCAACATATAAAACATCCTAAACAAGTGACAATTTTATACTTTAACTGTGCAAATACAACAAATAATATGAAAAATATTCAAAAAATAACAAATCTGCAAAACAAACACGACAATGCAGAGAAAAAATAAAGACAGGCAATAAAGAATCAATGCAGAGGCATAAATTCAATAAAAGAAGGAAAATGCGTAAAAGACTTTCAAATCATTACAAGTGAACATTATAAAATCATCAGTTCCTGCTTAGCATTATCATCCTAACGTTTATATGAAACATTGCATCCCTTTCTCGCAACTTGTTCTCGTGGAGTACAGGTTATAGGTCATGCTTCACATGCTGCAGGCGCTGGGTTCGACTCGACCCCCGGTAGCGGTAATAGTTAATGTGTAAAAAAACGTAACTTAATAATTAAATAACACTTCTCTCCCTTGTCATTAATCAACCGTTGCTTCCACATAGGTATAAGGCTGGCTGAAGAAGACATGGATAGGATATAGAGTGGATAGGATACTGCAAAATGAGGTAAAGGATTGAAAATAGTAAAAAATTTGGACCCTTCTTTTCAATCATTTCCCCCTAAGTTTCCAAGCCCCCATCCCCAACTCCAACTCTAACTCCTAACTCCTAACTCATTCCTAAATATGCTGAATATATCCAGAACGTAGAATCCACTTCTGTAACTAACCCAAACATCTTCTGGAGTTTTGTCAAAACGAAGCGTTCTTCAAAATCTATCCCAAATCACATGAAATATTGTGACAAAGAAACAAGTGATCAGATTGAAATACTAGAAATGTTCAACGAATTCTTTTACAGCGTCTTTACAACGCCAGAATCCGAAAACCCTCCGGCACTGAACTATTTAACACAAGACGCACTGTCTAACCTGTCTGTTACGGTTGACACAGTACAAAACCACCTTAAAGATATTGATATACACAAAGCCTGTTGGCCGGATAACATTTCCGGCATCTTTTTACGAAATTGTGCCGAAGAACTTGCTATACCACTGTCCATGATTTTTAACATATCTTTATCATCTGGTGTTTTTCCATCTCATTTTAAAACAGCCAATGTCATGCTAGTATTTAAAAAAGGAGATTGTCATGATGTTACGAACTATCGACCGATATCCCTGCTGTCACTAATAAGAAAGATTTTTGAAAAATCTGTATATGCAAAACTTTTTGAGCATGTCAAGAGTACTCTCATCTCTGAGCAACACGGTTTCATTAAGAACAGAGACACCGTTTCTAACCTCATTTCATATGTTGACCATTTGTCCAAAGCTTTTGACTCTAAGCAACAAGTCGATTCCATTTATCTGGATCTCAGTAAGGCCTTTGACTCTGTGTCTCACGAACTTTTAACTCATAAAATGAAATATTATGGATTTTCAGGTTCGTTGCTAATGTGGCTGAAATCCTATCTCTCAGGTAGATCTCAAAGAGTAGTTTTAAACGGTAAACAGTCTTCCTGGAAGCCAGTTCTTTCTGGTGTTCCCCAGGGCTCTTTAATTGGCCCTCTTCTTTTTATTCTTTATGTGAACGTTGTGTCCATTCAACCTTGTCTATTTATGCAGACGATACAAAATTGTTCAAATGTCTGGACTCAGCTGATGACTGTATATTTCTTCAGCAAGATTTGAACAATATATCGAAGTGGTGTGCAAAATGGAAACTGAATCTTAATGTTTCTAAATGCTGTATTATATCATTCACCAACAAAATAAACAAAAACACAATTGGAACTAATTTGGGAAAATTGGATGAGAGTAATTATTAGGAAAATGTAACGAAATCGAATTTTTTACAGCTGAAATTTTACAAAATGATAGAATAGTGTAAATTTTGAAATATTGTTCTCATCGGACAAAACAACGAAAACACAACAATTATTGCATACCTCTTTCATCGGATTCATTTTTATGAAAATAAGTCCATTTTTGTGTAAATGTACTAAAGAAACGAGACAAAATGCTTAAAATTTCTCTAATTGACGAATTTTGAGTCAGGGCATCTTTGAAATGCCCCTGACTTTATCATGAATTTAAGGCTTCATAAACATTAAATTGAGTCAGGGCACATTTTAAAAGACCCTGACTGACTTAACTGTAAATCAATCGAAAAGCTTCATTTTGGTCGAGGAAAAATGTCAAACTGAGATTATTACTAGTGTTTCAGAAATGAAGAAACTACAGACAGACTCTCATATTTTCATTCAAATGTGAATATTGTTCATATGTTTTGAATAATATTGCATTAAATACTATCATGAACTGATTCTTACTAATAAGATTTCAACAGCATCGTAAATTTTATATAAAATTTTAAAGATGGTGAGCAAATATGGTGTAAAATTAGAGAAATTTCTAAAATTCTTGAGAAATTCTACCAATCCAATTATCCCAATTTAGTTCCAATCGTGTTCAAAATAGTCGCTGATTTTTCACTGAACGGCTCTATGCTACAACGGGTGTCTTCAGTTAAAGATTTAGGTATAACCCTGACATCCGATTTAAACTTTAAAACTCATATTAACTCCATTATCAGTAAATCTTACAAAATGCTAGGTTTTCTTAAGCGCACCTGTAAATCTTTCACCAATATACAGGCTTTGCGGATTTTGTACATTTCCTTAGTTCGAACCAATCTTGAATATGCTTCCACTGTTTGGTCTCCGAACCAAAAATATCTCGTCGAAAGACTTGAAACTGTTCAGTTGAAATGTATTAAATTTCTCAGTTTTAAACAAACATTCCCTATGTATCAGAACAATATGAACAGACATGTAAATATTTTCACCTCCCCCAGCTATGTATGTAAATAAATAAATAAATAAATATATATATATATATATATATATATATATATATATATATATATATATATATATATATATATATATATATATATATATATATATATATATATATATATATATATATATCGTTCACTGGGTTATGGTCAACATCGTCAGTGTTGCTGCGCTCCCATTGAAAGCTCATCCGTGCATTGACTGCTTGATAATTTTTATGTTGCCATTTAATTGCCATATTTCCCGGCTAAGAAACTGCGCACTACGCTAATGATAGGTTTTTTTCTCGGTACAGTGTGTACGGGTCGGTACAACGTTTGGTGTTTCCTATACTGAACGTGTTCTGTTAGCGAGAACAGGAGACGTCGTATTTGCTTAAATTGTCGCAAAATCTATCAAAAACAAGGGAATAGTTATAACAGTTTTTCTACAACAATAACACACAAGTTAGCCTCGAGTCACAGTCGCATGTGGTTCGACACATGGCGATAGCCGCTCCGTATGCATTACAATTTGAGATATTGGAAGTTGGGAAATGTTGTAGTCGCTATACGCACGTATCGACAAAATCGGATATAAATTTCTCTCCCAAAAAAGCCACAGTTTACTTAATAAATCAGCATCGATGGCTTCTAATACATCTCTGAATTCATACCTGCTGTAGTCCATCGTGAATAACGATCTTCTTTGCATTTTTACGGTGCGATTTCCGACACTTTTCAAAGAGTACCATTCATGATGAAAATTTCACATATTTGTTAAGTTACCTAACAATTGACTGAGGACTTGATGAATAGTTATTGACCAGTAATTTTAAAACATATGTTTATGTTAAATTTGCTAGTTTTTAATATGCATGTAATTTAATAAGTGATGTGAATGTATTTTTTCAGATCAACACTACATGCACTGGCGGCCAGTGAGCGTGATGCTTGACAAGACGGAAATGTTAATTTCTTCTTGTTATGCCATTACAACAATGATTTATTGCCATGAAAGGCATTAATGATTATCAAAATCTAGTTTTTCCTGCAGTGTTATGAATTCAAGATTTAAAACAAAATATGTTCTTAGTCAGGGAAATTGCAAAACCTCTTCATTAATTAAATCTGTACTTTCAGAAAAGACAATTATCAATTTGTTAAAAAAAAATAAGTCAGGCATAGCTTTGAAGCTGTGATTCTTGTGTTTTTTCCCCTTTCTGGCTCAATGAAGATTCTTAGAGAAACCGTACGCTATAATGTAAATCGTCGCTAGAGGGCAACCTTCACGCCTGCGCTTTAGCTGTTGTTTCAGGGACTACCTGATAGATTTTGCGACAATTTAACCTGCACTCGCCTGTGCTATTTTAAGTTAACATTTCTGTCTCACGGTCTTATCGCCAAAAATAAGGACACAGCATTTAGGTTTGGCGTCCAAGTGAAAGGACAATGAAAAATTCAAACTTTGAGATGAAAAATATAAAGAGTACAACTGAAAAATCAGGAGTGATTGAGTCATATTTTGTGTCAAAATTCAAGAGACTGCAAGGTACACAAATACGACTCTACTGACATGCGATTTTGCAAATGTAACTATCTATCTTTCATTTCGCTTGGTTATTTGTAATATGAGTTCGATTCGTGATTACCTAGAGGCTAAATGTACATGTTTTCATAGTATGCAGCGCAAGATTTACTTGAAGTTTTTTAAAATTTCACGTTCCATACCCGAAGAGAAAATCGATTTTGCGTGTCTCGGGTATCTGCGTCCGCACTGAGATCAACATGTTTAGCTTGATTCCCATCAGAAAGATTAAGAGGGATATTGAGTGATTTTGAATATGGTCGATCAAAATGACGAGATTTTCAGCTACCTTTCTGTCTGAAACTTGCTTTACGCGTATACTACTTGTCACTCAACTAGCTTCGATAAACTAAACTTAAACTTCAAAACGCAATCATGTGATGTGTTAAAGTATGATCAACAGATCTTAAGTCAGTGACATGACTTGACTATGTATAAGGCTATTTTTTACGATGCGATTCAAGGCTTTACGGCCGGTGAATATATTAATTTTGAATAACAATTGGTATCAGACATTAAAGAGGCACTCCCACTTGGTAACATTTTTAAAACACATTTTTTAATGCCAACGGTCGATATTTGACGTGGCGACTCCGCGCGGATCGCGAGATGTCGATAAAACCATGTCATTTCCCGAGCGTATTTTTCACATCCCGAAGTTTTACGATCGTTTCTGGTTATGACCCGAAATCCCCCGAAAGTGTGTTGTTGTGCTGATTGACGATATTCTAAGGAGTCCAAAAACGTTCGAATGACGCAATTAATTTACCTCATACTGTGATGACTTTATATACATCATTATCAATGCCTTTACCTCTGGTAATTCTTTTTAAAAACTTCTCCTTAATTTTTGTCGTTTTCATTATTCTCAATCAGTTGTATAACATTTCTAAACAATACCACATAGATATCAGTTTTTACGTGTAAAATATTAGTTGCCTCTGATGACTACATTTTGTCGTCTGCCACACAGTTACGCGTGGTTCGATACATAGCGGCCGCCGCGTGTGGTATGCGCGCATACCACGCGGCGGCCACTATGCATACTATGTATCAACCGCACCTATCTGTGCTAGTCACCTATGCGAATTCTGGTGGAATCAGCAAACTTTGTTTTTCGGGGGTTTTTTGTCGAGTCAGTAGGACTCGGCTTTCTCCCATGGGACATGACCGCTCACCGACGCGAGTGGCACTGCTGTGGCGTACAGCAGCGTCAGCGTAGACTCGTACTCCATAGCTTAGTTGACAATGGTCCCAGTGTCGAACGTTCTATGTTCGGAAGCTGAATTCAGGTGGGCCACCGGAATTCAAACTTTAACTTTTTTGAGGACATGATTTTATCGATATCTCGCGATCTGCGCGGAGTCGCCATGTCAAATATCGACCGTTGGCATTACAAAAATGTGTTTTAAAAATGTTACCAAGTGGGAGTGCCTCTTTAAGATATATGTTTACCACTCAATAAGGGTTGATATCTCAGTCGGAGTCCACAAAATCGTTATTTTACTTTACTTTTACATCAACAAAATGTTTTGGAACTGAAACTACCCTTTAATTCTGAAAAAAATATATTTCTATCCACACTTAGATGTAATGGCTGAGAATAGTGTGCACTATACAAATGTATTATGGGTATAAACGAAATAAGACTTGTGAAATACTATGCTAGGTGATTCAAAATGCTGTAAATGGCAAACGCAAATTTTATATAAAGTACACGTGGCAACAATGCTGATATCTTATCGATTAAGGACGTTGCCTGGTGTTGTCGTATCCTTGAAATACTGTTTTCATCAATGATAATCCGGTAAACGTTACATTATAAAGGTTTAGCCGATTTCCATTGTTTATAATATTTATGAAAGGGATAAATCAACTTTACAGACATTGTTCATAGCTCTTCTTTGTTGTTTAAAGTTCAGTAAATGGGATTGGAAATGTACAAAGGCATTTATGTATTTATGTCTTCTCTTAAAAAGAGCGACACATAGAATAAAACCTCTATGGTTTCAAAGCAACCTTTTCTTGTCACTTGAGAAGAAATACCACTGGCCACATAGTACAATCGTAGCTGACAGCGGGCACATCTGAATTTCGATAACGAAATTGAGTTTGTACGACACTAAAAATAACTATAGAAGAACAATGTTTATAACCAGGACAGACTTGCGCAGCGTGCGGCCTTGCCAAACACGATCACAACTTTCAAATTGACAATTAAACGTCGCAAAAAAAAGTCGCAGTGAAAAATATTTTAGTGCCCGTATGATAGTAGAATTGGTACTTTCTGTTAAAGCTCTACGATATAATTGATTGATGAATTTCGTTAAATGCAACAGCTGGAACACTACTAGGTGTGTGAAACATTTCATCCTCCCAATCTTGGTACAAATATATAAAAAATTATGAAAAATTGCCTTCATATTTATAATTCTTTCTTATTCAGGATTTTTGAAGCTTCATCAAAAATCAATATTTAATTACTTTCAATCAATATTTAATTACTTTGTCTCAGGAAATATGACCTGAATTGTATTGACAATATTATATACTTGAGGAGATAAGAAATCAAGGGTTTGCACAAGACCAAGAGTGTTTCAAGTTGCCTTCTTATAGTCACTTCTCAATGCTGATGTATTCAAAGGAACTGAAATTAAAGTGCCACACCAAAACTAATGCTACAAATACAGCTCAATGCTATACGTCCATAACGTCTTTACAAATTCAATGCAGGTATAAATCTATTTCTGATGAAACTAAAAATTCCCTAGCACAAAGTTTGATATGTGTCTCTTAATTGCTTATTTATAATAATATCAAGTAAGGATTTCTTTCAAAATTTGCAAGGCCTTGATTGGTCACGATCGAGACCAAGCCTACATTGACAGGAATATTCTGGACATTAGAGGTAAGTTTTAATATGCCACACATATGCGGTACGGATTACTGTTGGGTCATGCCTTCAACAGAGTTCTATTATAAGTTTAACCCAAAATTTCATGTCACCATAGCATCTTTTCTAATTTATAACACACAAACGTCGCATTTATCCAAAATCCTAAAAACAAATCGAACAAATATAATAAACACTTTCACAACCGATATTCGATAAATAGTATTTTCCCTGCAGTAAGCATTTATAAAATATATGATTGGTATCATGGTGTCATCATCAAGCATAAAGCGCTTACATTTTTTGTCAGGAAAGCTTTTTCTATCGAAAATTAAGACATATCTCGCCGATTATAAGTAAATCCTGTCACAGATATCATGACTACTAGGTTATGCCCCTAGTAAACAGAGTTTTTCACAAAAGTCATCAACTGATTATTTGGGTTTTCCTAACTAAACTCAATTTTTCAATAATTAAAAATTAGCAAACAAATCACTTGATACAATGAACAGATGGTGGATACATTAATTTCACAGTAATATCAAGGTGGGTACTTTTTTATCATTAAGCTAATATCCTACAAATATTTTGTTTATTTGATTAATCAATCGTACAATTGTTTATTTATTTTCAATGAAATTATAATAATGATAATCATCATAATCATCATATTAACTACATTACATGGTACCACATGCACTATGTACCAAACAGAAAATAGACTCAAAAATGTCCTGTAAAGTAAAAGACACTCCAATATGTCACAATAAATACTAAAAAGACCGTAATAAAAGCTAGCCTAGCGATTCTATCAATTTTCTGACTGAAAAGGCATAGGTCGTATTTAGAGTTATTTGTTCTTATGCTAGTATCCAGTGTGTTTCCACAATATTCTTCATCCGATTTTATTGTTTCGGACGATGGGTGAATTGTCGATGCAACTCCACCGCCTTGTCTTCTTATGCAACCATTTGTATGAATCACTGCTAGCTCTGTCGCTTTGTTCATTGCACCACCATCGAAACTTCCACTCTCAGAACCCTAGGGGAATGAAGGAAAATTAAATGATTTCAGGTTCAGTAATTTGACGAGTGTCCATTGGCATCGTAAATAAATGAGTTTTTGGAGTTCCGTACAATTTATTCGTTTTAATTAGGAATTATCGTCTCGTAAAGACATATTTAGGATGCTCATGTACAAAGTGAGTGTTGGTGGTAACAAATCCATATTTACGTCAGGTATGAGGTGGTAACAAGTCTCATTTGTCAATAAATACGACTAGGAAAGTTTTTTGGCATTTAAAAACATGAATTGATTATATATTTTATTAAATCATTAACATAAGCATGACGGATGAATACTTGCGGATCGACACCATAGACGACAGGAGTCTGTTTTGAAAACACCGATCAAATGGATTTAATATATACCAATGCTGTCGGAGAAGATAAAATTATCCAATGGTGAAACAATCAAAACTGTCACGACATGCAAAATAAAACAGTCCTCCTACATCCTGGGTTTTTATATCAATGTTTTGAGTGAAGCGAATACTATACCTGTTCGGTTTGCTGGTTTCGTTGATGTGATGAGTCATTACGTTTGCGATCTCCTTCTAAATAAACGTAATATATGACAGCGAATTCCACAAGCATCAAAAATGATAACGTCTCACAGAAAGCGAACCAGTAATCAATACACTGAACAATAAAAATGAATGAAAAGGGTAAGACGTTAATATCAGACACTTGATTAAATCTTGCATGTAATCATTTGCCATAGAGTGCGAATATTTATTATTGTTTCTCAATATTGAACCAAAGTAAATATACGTCAACTTCAATGTTATAAATTGATGGCCGTATAATATGTAAATTAGATTACCATGGCATACTCCACTTTTGGCATTTCTGACTTCACCATTTCGCTCTTCGTTACCAGAGTAAGAATACACGTGATTCCAAGGGTGACCCTTGCTGGCGAGGAAGTCGGCGGGATCCAGAGAGCTAGCCAGGCGATGATTACAAAGGTACCAGTTGGTATATAAGCGTTGAGAAAATAATAAGACAGCTGTCGCTTCAGACGAAATTTCACCATCACATAGCTGAAGTTTCCTAAAAAAAAATCAAGTGCCAATAAGTCTTAGATAATATATTGAAACTTAGCACAAGTAGGGAAAATTTTGTCGAACTCCCAAATCAGCATATTCAATAAAATGCCCTCCTGTCTAGTAGATGAGATGGTGAGTATATATCATTGAAGTTCAATGGTTTCTATTGCTTCTTCGTTGGTCAGTGGATGTTAAAGAGGCACTCCCACTTGGTAACATTTTTAAAACACATTTTTTTAATGCCAACAGTCGATATTTGACATGGCGACTGCGCGCAGATCGCGAGATATCGACAAAAACATGTCCTCAAAAAAGTTAAAGTTTGAATTCCGGTGGCCCACCTGAATTCAGCTTCCGAACATAGAACGTTCGGCACTGGGGCCATTGTCAACTAAGCTATGGAGTACGAGTCTACGCTTACGCTGCTGTACGCCACAGCAGTACCACTCGCGTCGGTAAGCGGTCATGTCCCATGGGAGAAAGCCGAGTCCTACTGACTCGGCAAAAAAAACCCCGAAAAACAAAGTTTGCTGATTCCACCAGAATTCGCATAGGTGACTAGCACAGATAGGTGCGGTTGATACATAGTATGCATAGTGGCCGCCGCGTGGTATGCGCGCATACCACACGCGGCGGCCGCTATGTATCGAACCACGCGTAACTGTGTGGCAGACGACAAACGTAGTCATCAGAGGCAACTAATATTTTACACGTAAAAACTGATATCTATGTGGTATTGTTTAAAAATTTAATACAACTGATTGAGAATAATGAAAACTACAAAAAATAAGGAGAAGTTTTGAAAAAGAATTACCAGAGGTAAAGGCATTCAATTTGATAATGATGTATATAAAGTCATCGCAGTAAGAGGTAAATTAATTGCGTCGCTCGAACGTTTTTGGACTCCTTAGAATATCGTAAATCAACACAACAACACACTTTCGGTGAATTTCGGGTCATAACCAGAAACGATCGTATAACTTCGTGATGTGAAAATACGCTCGGGAAATGACATGTTTTTTTTCGATATATCGCGATCCGCGCGGAGTCGCCAAGTCAAATATCGACCGTTGGCATTAAAAAAGTGTGTTTTAAAAATGTTACCCAGTGGGAGTGCCTCTTTAATATTTTGAATTTAATCACAAGTATTGCTTATCATCAATAATGAAGAGATTCAGAGTTTGACTAGTAAAACACAATGCTCTAAATGTACTTGCATTTGAATGCAACTTATGGCATTATCTTCCCTTCATAGCTATGTCAAGGTAACAGAATACTTGACTTTTACAAATGCATGGTAATAGAATATTGCCACTTTGAGTTTTGTGATTAAAAAGCATGTGAGTCCAAGGGCATGATACTTTAAGTAAAGCTTATTGATCAAAATGAGCATCATCGCCATGATTTTCGTAATTGTTACGATATGAAACTGAAATGTCACGACAAACTGCTGCGTCAGTTTTTGCCTCCTTAACTGCATGCTCAGCAATGCGCCATGCCAAAATAGCTGAATCCATAAAGGATCATGCTGGATTCCGAGTTGGATTCTATCAATATGCTTTGGAATCTTCGGGGAATCCGTTATGTATTCTAGTGCCGGATGCCCTGTGCTGGATGATAATAAATACTCTCATGGGTTCTACTGTGTATTGTAAGAATTCATCAAAATGGATACAGCTATAGCTCTCTCAACTCACCAACTTCTAGGAATTCATCAAAACCTGTATCCACGTGGATATTCTCTAAGTAAAACTGCGACAGTTCTAACGAAGGGTCAAGAATGATAGCATCAGTGATGTCGCTCCCGACAAGTTCTAATTGGCAGTCTTTAACATCGTGTGCATCTATCGAGAATTAAAAACAAAAAAAATCAAAGTTCTGATGAGTATTAATCTTTCTTAGCAAAACATTGCCTGGAAATGGCCTGATTATTTTAAGATTTGCACAATGTCACTTACTTGAAAAATATTTAAATAATTCAGTATCTTTTCAATTATACAGCAAACTCGTACTTCACCAAGTCATGAGTTCTTTTTCTTAGCAATTAAATGATCGCTTCAAGGACTAATATTCATAAAGACAAGGCAATAATCTTCGACCCTACTTGAAAGTGCATTATGTTACTGCGATGGTATAAGAGGAGAATATTTTTATTGAACTTGGGTCATATTAGGTCATGCCGACTTAGTATCTAGCTTATCTGTGAAAATAATATCCTTTAGACCTTCATTAATTTTGAGTGAGTCGATAAAGGCATATAAACGACATCATTTCTTTCATCCATATTCCGTGTGCCGGCGTTATTGTGATTGACATGATCTTTTGATAACTTGTTTTACAAAATATGTTCCGACCGACGTCCCTTTCTGGCGAACCAAATATCTACTTGCCCGATTTAGAGTGTACATGCCTACCAACCTCGCCATTCTACCAATGTGCTTTCTTATCCACAAACTAGACGTGCCAAAGATTATGGCTAAATATCCGTTACAATAGGCGACCTCAGTATCTTTTCGAGAATTATTCTAAATCTATAATGTTTACTGACATAAACACGTCACTCAGACTAGCGTTTCCTACACCCTGAAACAGTCATACCGTAAGAATTTTATGATTATCAGCAAACAGCGCCATCTATATTGTAGTTTAAGAAATGTATGCACATTTGATCCAGGTACTCTTTCACCGTTACCGATGGACCAACATTCAGCATGTGATACCAAAGCCTAAGACATCAACTCTTTGTTTCAGGCTGCCTCATGAAAAAAGGGTAGAGTCACTGGAATCACATATATTTCTCAGTATTTTCTTAAAGCTTTATTTCGAGGGTTGTCTATCTATAAAAAATAGTAACATTTGAGTAGTGTTGTCAAATTCTTGGCAATGTGAAAGAATATAAAATGAAATGGTCTTATTGGCTCGTCTAATGGTGGAAGGATTAAGAAAATGAAGTCAGATAGCAAAGCTTTGTTATTGATTCAATAGTCTCTGTGAATGACAATCAATGATACTTACACGACATTATATTTAAGGCACAGTCCTGATAGTCGAACGGAAACATTCGTAAGTCCATGTTACACGTTGCCCTGACAGTAATTCTTTTGGAGCAAAGAAAGACACTGATTTGAGACCTCTATTCGTATGTATCGAAAAGGACAAATACTTCAAGAGTAGCAATTACAATAAATTGAATTATGTCCGGTAGAACATATTCAGAAAATAATCGTAGATTGCTAATTTTACTGGGCTTATTCCATTTGATGTTTACATTGTATTTGCGTAAGTAATTTGCCGACCTTTTAAGGTAGAGATGATGATATAGATTCTGGTTTACATAATATATATATATATATATTATATATATATATATATATTATATATATATATATATATATATATATATATATATACATATAATATTATATATATATATATATATATATATATATATATATATATATATATATATATATATATATATATATATATATATATATATATATATAACAATTACTTTTGGTGCTAATTACTCTAATATAGGTAAGAGAATGAAGCATTTTCTTATTAGAGAATTACAAATACGAATATAGAAACATATAATAAGTATATAATGTTAATATCAAAATATTCCCACGCCTTACTTTATCGAGTAATAAACGAACCCAGCTGAATCGATGTACATCAATTCGTTCGGTTTTGGTGATTTGTGGAAGGTCTCCTGCTCGCAGGAATTCGAGATGAACAAATCAGGAACCCAAACATTGTTTCTAATGATTGACCCGTCCAGTACTGCGCGTTCGGTCGAGTTGTGCTTTAGCCTAAGATCTTGCCAGTGCTCCCTCAGAAACATGGATGTCGTAAAACTCTAGGTAAGTAAGTAAATGATACAACATCTTAAATAGGTATGGAAAATGTCTACGTATAGTACACTTTCGAAAATAAAAATTAGTCCTTTTTACACAAGCCCACCCTATGAACAACAGTTGCAGAGGAAAGAAGCATTTATGTTATTGTGGTAATTTTATCAGTACTGTACCTTTCAATCATAGCAGCAATGACTACATACAATATCGAAACTTACAAACGTTTTATCATTTGTCGTGTAATCTTAATGTTGTCCATTTTAAGTAAATGTCAGATTATCACAAGGATGAATCAAATAGATTATAGAACTTTGAAAAAGTATTCGCCTAAGGTTAGCAACGTTGCTATACAGTAATTTGGTAGCAAAAATCAGTTTGGAAAGGAGGTAAAGGCTTTGGGACATGGAGATTGGAGGTGCTAAGAGCGATATTGGGGATGCCTGCAGGAAGCATAGACACAAGGTAAACAGAAAACAACAGAAATGAAAATGATCATAAGAGGAAAGAAAGTATGCTCCACCCGTATCGGCATCCCGAAAAGTGCAAGTAACCTTCTACACAAAAGCATAACAATACTACGTTGAACGAAGTGCAAATATTTTAAAGAAGAGGGGAAATTTTTGGAGCGACATATTTGCAGAAACGCAAATGTTTACATTTAATCAGAGTCAATAAGAACAATATATTTGACAGAAACACAAAGGATAAAATTATAGAATAGAAAGAATAGATATTTGTGTGATATAACATATTTGTATATTTATATATATTATTATTGAAAAACAATTATTAAATAATCTTTAAAAGACGATACATATTCTGTAAGGTTTACGGTGAAAAAGAAAGAAAAATTCACCAAATTATAAATCACATATAAATTGCCATGATAAGTTTATTTTCTCTGTTAATGGTGAATTATGCCGACGATTAGTTTTGTAACTATGCTGGACACACAAAAGAAACGATGAAATCATTAACAATCTGTGATATTTCTGTCAAGCCAAATAATAATGTTGCTTAGCCTGTAACATATATTGGTTCAGGTTGTCGGTTAGCCTATAAATGGAACATAAGTAAAAACGCCTCTCTATATTACAAGAAATGAACTATAACCACTGGGTGACAGTTGCTTTCTGTGGACTCAATGACGTGATCGTAAACAATTTTCATTGTAGGCGTTTATATTTTAAGTTTGACTTGCGTTCAGATATGACCCGTAGAATATATACCATTATCTAGGAGGAAAACAAATCACTAGCTAAAACGAATCCATTAAAGTTTTTGCAAGAAAAGAAGAGCCCTCGCGGATAGATACTTAAATTCTCTTTAATTTGTAGCTGTTCACTTTCTTGCTTGGATTGTAATCTTTGTGTAAGTTGTGCATTGTGATCCCGGTGATATAGTCAATCATTTTGTTGTTGTAAAGGTAGAGAAGAGATGAACTGACAACTTTATTAGCTAAATATGTAAAAGTTTCTTATTAACGGATATGATAAAATATATTGAGAGTAATCTGTGTCTCGTTTGTGGCTACTAAGCTTGTATGAGAAAATTCAGGCAATTTCGTTCGTTTTCCATTTATGGCAAACACGCGTCACTGATCTGTAAATAAATTTGACATGATATATCGTAGGTATAGATAACAACACAGCATAAACTCTTACCATGCCTGCTTCAGATATTTCACGAATAGTCAATAAATACATGCCAAGTTTAACTTTGACCGGCGGACCTGTGTTAAGGAAAAACATACTTGCAATTATTAAATTTCTCCATTCACCGTATTATTAGACCTACTTAGGGATTTATTTCATATGTTTTAATAACTCATTTAATTAATTGGTTTGTTTGTCTATTTCTGAAGAATTCATGCAGTTTAAAGGGCCTATGACATGACCAACCTATCTTCATTGCATAAGCGGCCTTAAGTATAAATAATACGTGAAATAAATTCGTTATTGCTGAAAACCGTATCGTTAACCATAAAATAAGCACTGTTAAACCCAATCACGGCAATCCCCCCTAAAACCGGAAGTGCTCGTTGGGCGATCTCGCAAATACGGAAATGACGCAACCGAAGGTGCGCAGTATCGCGAAGCCTAACCCAGATACGTAGAAGTCCGTAGAATTTGGAAGACTACCATGTATAACAATATTACCCATGCAAAACCGCTATATTGCGTTAGGGTGCTCGAAGTTCCCAGTGATGCTGTTTTGTTACTTAAGTTTCCAAAGACCCCGGATTATTTAAAATTTGATCGAAAAGTGCAGCCAGAATATCTACACCACGTACCGTATAGGCAGATTGGTGTTGTGCATGCAGTGATCACGTGTCCGCTTCCTTCGAATCTGTGCCAGATCTGGGATCGGGGGGGGGGATAATTCCCATAGATGGCTATACGAGGAGGGTCCGCGCGAAAGTGGTCTTTTTTTGCACTGTTTGGTATCAGAAAGGGTATACTTTTCACGAGGTGTTGGTATGAGAAAGGGTCCGGTTTTAAACACAAACTGACATTTGTTAAAAATCATGCTGTCAACACTGATAACCCATGTATCTACATCCCAGATCTACCATCAAAATTTCCGATCTGTCTGTTGGACTGTTGGTACCCCTGGTACCCTAGATCATTATATTGTATGGTATCAGAAAGGGTAGGTTTTTGCTCAAAACTTGTATCACAACAGTTTGGGTTTCCATGTTCGAGAGGAGCCCCCCCCCCCCACCCCTTAGTCATGGAGTTACCCCCCCCCCCGGTCTGGGATTCAACTGGGATTCAAAGTGCAACACACTAGTTCACTGAGGCCGAATGCCGTGCTCAGTAAGCTTATATTTGTTCAATCTGCTGTTTTAGTGGATACCCCGGGACAAAGAAGAAAATCGACAGCTAATGAAAAATTGTCAAGTGTGTGAGCCGTTTTTATTCGGCTAGTCCGACTGTTACGATGCGCGCATGTCTCCAGTCGATAGTTGCGATACTACATATTATGTAAGGGCCAAAACATCCTCCATAGAGGGAACTACCGGTACTACCTTATCATAAACTAATTTTTTTAAATAAATAAAAGGAACCATGCGTGGGAGAGAGAGTCATCTGACTGTAATGTCGTCCAATCCCACTGAACAAGAATCCCCTCCAATGTCTATAGTATACGGCCATTTCCCATTGATCATTATGACAAGGCGTGCCCGTATGTCCCTACGACTTGCATCTCCGCCATCTTTTCTGCGTTTTCCTCAGCATAGTTTTGTTTTGTTTTGTTTTGTTTTGTTTTGTTTTTTTGTTTTGTTTGTTTGTTTGTTTGTTTGTTTTTTTGTTTGTTTTGTTTTGTTTTTTTTTTTTTCGAGAGAGAGAGAGAGAGAGAGAGAGAGAGCAAGGAAGTGCAGTCTCACGCCTCGAGTGCACCATATTTGTTTTACGTAGGGTAGAGTAACATAAACCGTCAGTGCACGGACACTATAACATTTGCTTAGTCTTCATTAACGTTGAAAAAATCTCATTGAGTTTCCACTAATTTAGTCTCGCCTTAGGTTGTAGATATTGATTCAAGCAAGAACGTAAATTAAATGTGCAAAAGCCCAGAAGATAATCCAAATAAACGTACAGTTGCACATGATTTCATATGCATTTCTTATTCCTGAAACAGTCTAGGGACAGACTGTTCAAAATCACCGCTCAAGCAAATCATATAGTGACTGTACTGCATGGCCAGCCTTGTTTATCTCTTTACACATTCACGCAATTTGTTTATCCTGATAGCACGTGATTAAGTTTTGACAGGCATCAAATACCAATGGGCAATTAAAAATGAGACGAAACGAGGCCCTCATCCATGTGCATTTATATCAGGCATATCTTTGTTTAAACTGATGGCACGTGTTATGTCTTGACACCCATCAAAAGGAAGGGCCAATCAAAAACAAATACTTCAGAGGCAGCAAAGTCTGTGATAACCTGATAACACATGAAACATTTCTTCGCCCAAGGTCATCTAGCCAGAAACAGACAATTGTATGTGTACTTGCATGGGGCTATCATAGCACACTGGTTGAAGCGCAAACTGTTCACTTTGAGAATAACTTACAACAGCGTTATCGTACACATTTTATTTGGCTTTATTTATGAGAGCGACTGTTTTGATTGCAGATATTTTTATTAATAAAAATATAACAAACTTTATTCCCCAGCCACTGGATATAGTGACAACCATATTTGCATATGAATAGAATAAGAAAAAGTCGACACTGGTCTGAGCTCAAGTTGTTGAAGCAAAAACAGAGGGTGTAGCGCTGATCAATATAATTTCACTGCCCGTACGGTCGCTTTCGGCTCCTATCGATGCCCGTCAGAAAATTAGCCTACTAATCACTGTAAACAGACAACTACTCTTTATAAAAACCTACAAATTACTAGTCCCAGTCTCTAAAATGTTGATTTTCGAATAAGCAGTAATGTTGATCGTGTGATTGTACACTCCGGATGTACACTGCTCTGCCACGTCTGTCCGTCACTCACGAAACTAACCCCTCTTTATGATTTACTTGAACTAGTCGATATCTCAATACCAAAGACCACTGCTAGTTATGGAAACCAACAAAATAACGGCCAAAGATTCCACAAATATTTATTTTCGGACCAGTGGCAACGCGGAGACAAATCTATCTTGTCCGCCATCCTTCATTGTCGTGTGTCACGCCACTGTGTTTCAATGCTTTGGGCTAACGTACGGGCGTTGCATTGTACTGTTAGTGTCGTATGATCTCTACACGCATGCTTTAGTGAAAAGGACGTGATTGAGGAAAATACTTTCGCCG